>NW_004567117.1:41144575-41172731 GCF_000260355.1 Condylura cristata | reverse complement strand
CTACTTGTATTTACGCCTAGGAAATTGGGCTACAATTAAAAGGGAGAAGCCTCTCAGCACCCCAGAGGGACTGTGGTGGCTGAGAGGCAGTGGAGATGTACTTGGCACCCCGGGAGGCATGTGGGTCTGGCAGCTGAGCTGTGCCTGTCATGGACTCCAAATACCTCCAGCCCCAAGCAGGGTCACTGAGCTAAAACAACAACATCACCAGAACAAAACAACAGCTCTATACTGCTGTGGAAACTGGTGTGGAGGAGAAGAGCATGGGCTGTTTCACCCCGCATTCTGAAGGGAAAGTCTGGGCCTCCTTCTTCCAACCTTGGTGGTCTCCCCTGGGAGTGTCCTAAGTGGGCGTCACCTCAGTGATGGGGACACTTCCCTTAGGAACATAATGTATTCCTCAGGACAGCTGTGCTGCTCCTTAGCCTGGCTCACTTGCTGCAGAAAATATGTGTGGTCACAAAGTGGTGAATCAACTCAGCTCTCAGGTAGCGGAAAGAAGACTAAAGACAGAAATTCAAAGTTCTGTAGATGTAAAATCTGCTCTAAACTGAAGGACTCAGGGGCACCAGGCTCTGTTTGATGACGGGGTCCCATCTACCTCTCTGACATCCAGGGATTCTGGACAATTTTTATTTTTTTAAGTATCACTGAGTAACCCTAGGTCCCTCTCATTGCCAAGTGCCCACCTGGTTCAACAGTCTCCTTCTTTTGAATCAAATAGAATTCGTAAGACATCCCTAAGATCTCATTTGGGGCTTTTATGTTTTAGTAAAAATAAAGCCCATTTCCTGACCTCCCGAAATTCCTCGGAGGTGGCGATATCACGCCATTGAACACATCAACTGCAAAATCACAAGATGGCATTATTTTGTTTCTTGCTTATCCCCCCCTCTTTTTTTTTTTCTGCATTGAACCCTCCAGCATCAAAGGAAGGAGAAGTCGCCATCATCTGAGTGAAGCCTTGCCTTTCCCAATCCTTCTGAGTCATGACGTGAAGTGACATATCTGATCCCAAAGTCCACTTTGCACTGGGGTATCTCCAGTCACACCCTGTGATCAATACCCCGTTTGCGCCTCAGGAATTTCCCTACTGGGCTTCTCTCCATCTGTGGTTCCATTTCCTATGAACACAAGCTGGCCCTGGGGTTATACAAATTCTTTGTGTGCTCAAGGTGAACCCTTTTGTTCTGGACAAGGATCAGATTGCTACATCCAGTTTGAGACCCATTTTCCCTACAATTAGATACAGATTGTTGGGCTACATACCGGAAGTGGTGACCACATAAAGGTTGTCCCTGTTATTCCTAGTGAAACGTATAAAGAACTAATTGATTGGCCTCTATGAGTCACCCTTTCCCCTCAGTTTAAGTAACGCTTATACTCACGTTGTGAAATGGGTAACTTTTCTCCCCATATATCCCATTGGCTGTTTTAAGTATGTTGGCATTGCTGGAATTGTTGATTTCTGCAATAAGTTTCTGGAAATCAGAGTGTATTTCATCAGCCTTGCCTGAGCTGAATTCCTTTAAAAGAAAAGGGATTAGTCAAAAAAAAAAAAGTTGACCAAGGGTTTTTTCTCACTCTTTCTCACAACCTGTAACTAAATAAAATGATTTTGTATTTTCTGAGGAAAAACTATACTTGAGTCAAAGACAGACCAAATGTCTTCTTTATGTTATCAATGCAAAAACTTAAAAGTTATTGAGGGTATTTTTTCCTTTGCATTTATTTTGCAAAGGCAAATAGGAGTTTGAAACTGGAACAATTTTGAAAGAAAAGAAAAAGAAAGGGAAGTTTAAGGCTAAGAATATGACCCTTCCAAAATGTACTTGTATTTTGAAAAGTGTTTTTGTAATTTTAATGAGTTTCTTTAAAAAGTACCTATTAAAGTCTGTTTATATCAACCACTAAAATTCAGGTGCTAAATGGACTTTCTCCTTAATCACAGCTGGATAGTAAAAATAAGACATACCATTTTCCTTTTCTTTTCACTGTCAGGACCAGACTTGGTGTCCAGCTCTCTGTTAAATTGCAGCACCTGTAATTTCAGTATGAAGAAACTTGAGAGACAAATTTTTGCAGAGAGATGAGCATCCGAAACATACAGCCACTGACATGGTCGGCCGTCCTTCCTATGCTACAGAACGCCTGATGCATTACCGAAGGGTGAGCTAGCTGAGTTAATACAGCAAGTCAAGAGCTGACTTAAGTGCACTTTTCAAAGTGTAATTTCAGTTATTAGCCTCTTTAACACTTTTTGTGGGGTGTTTAGGAGGATGTTGACTTAGAGACCAAATGCTTCCATTTCCCATGTTTCCTTTCTGCTTATAGTTGACTTGGAGCGAGGCCTCGGTGTCCCTTGAAGACCTCATTTGGACAATTGAGGCAAAAGCCAACCTGGCCCCCCTGAGCTGGAAAGCCAGGATGGAGCTATTTCCTTGGGAAGTGCTTCAGTTTTCACTGTCTCTGCTGCTTGGCATATGCTGACTCATTCCCTGCGTTCACCCAAGATTTTCATGTTCACAGGAAGGATGTGGGCATCTCTGTTTCCTGAGTTACCAATAGTCAAAAGCAAGGCCTTCATGCCATTTCTAGAGTCAGGCATCAGCTCACAGTGAGGAGGAGAAAGGTGATTCGCCAAAGGTGCTACTGACAGTGGGGACAGATGATACCAAGTACCATAGAAAGGGTTTGTAGCCATTTGTTGAATTACAAACTGAAACCATGAATGTTTAAAGAACATTTAACAGGGCCTCCCTGGTGGCACAGGGGTTAAAGACACAGTGCTATCAAGTTATCTCTGTTCACTGAAGCATGTGTTCGATCCCCAGTCAGGGAGTGACTCACATGGTGCCGCAAACCTCTCCTGTCTCTCTGCTGCTCCCCTCAGCAGTGGACTTCAGTTGATCTGCCTGTTCTGCTCCCCACTCTCCCTGCTGAAGCCTCTCACTCATGGGCTCCCTACCACTGGCCTATACCTCAGTCTTGTATGCATAAATAAATAAATCTTCAAATTAACAAAAGACTATTTAACAAAACTAGCACAAGCATCACCCAGCAATATTTCTATGAAATGGACCCAAATCAGGAATCTTCTAGAATTAAGTCTATCACATTCATAGTTAAATTTTTTTGCAATTAACTGTTTTTAACTAGCTGTGAATCAGATTTTTAAAGATTCATTTATTTATGCATACAGAACTGGGGTACAGGACAGAGTTGCAGGGGCAGTGAGAGGATTCACCAGAAACAGAATGGGGAGCAGAACAGGCTGATGGATGAAGTACACTGCTAAGGGGAGCAGCAGGCGGGTCAGGAGAGGTCTGCTGTGCTATATGAGTCACCTCCCAGTCAGGGATCGAATTCATGCTGAAGTGGCTTTAGCTTCTTAGTGTTGCGCTTTAACCTGCTGTGCCACCAGGGAGGACCGCAGATTTTGTTTGTGACCATGCAATACTTCATGAAATACTAGAATAAAGGTGATATCCTAGGTTCAAACCAACAGAACAGATATTCTGTCCATCTCATTCAGAGCTACTGAATGACCCTATTTCCATAGTTGGGGTACAGAGGACCCAACTTGGGCAGATATTCTATCACCTGATCTCACATTTGTTGAATGATATGCTCATTTCAGTTTTTTATTTTACTTAAAAAATGTATATTTATGTAATTATACATGCACATATATACACATTTGTTTTAATGTATATCTTGTTTTCTATAGTTATGCATACTACATTTTGAGGATGCTTGCAGCAAATCAATAATTTCTTATATCCAATAATACTATTTTGCTCTTTTCATATCTGATGGATTCTTCAAATTTATTCAAAGACAGAACAAAAAAAAATGCACAAGAAACATAATTCATTTGCTTTTTCTTGTGTCTTCAAGAAAATCCTCTTAGAGAGAAGGTGACTGCTTCTGTTAATTAAAGTTTGAATCATTAATTCTTTAATTTTTTATGATAAAAATAAAATTATGATTTATTGACCCAAACTCGACGAGCTAATTAGCTCTCCATTTGATTGTGCCAGAGAACAATCAAATGCATTCTTAAATGGTATTTCTAGGAACAGTTTTCAGGTGAGTTCCCTTTTCCAGATTTCTTTTATGGTCTAAAAAAAAAAAAAATTAAGCTTATCTTTTGTTATGGAGGAGATGGTTGCAAAACTAGAGATAACTTTGGTTTCAAAAGAAAAAAAGACTGTGGAAAGCCAAGAAAGCCCTGATCTGGAGGCAGAGAGAGCGCGTTCCCACTCACCTGTGCCATCTGGGACGCCGTAGCTCCTCGGGTGCCCAAATACACCATGGCCATGGCAGTGGAGATGCTCCAGGGAGAAAAGAAGATGTTTTTGCCCTTGTCTGATTCAGCAAGCTTTTTGCTAAACTCTATGGCAAATTGGTTGATTGATTTTGCTAGTGAGTCCATTGAGGGAACCTAAGAAAATAAAGCAGAGAAATTAACACGTTACTAACTCCTTCCATTTACTCCATGCTTGTATTAGCGGGCACAATGATTGTTTTGAATCATATTTTATTGAACTGACAAAACTGTATTATATCCAATATAATCATATATCCTTCTACAGTGATGTATCAATATTATATATATACATATATATATACACACACATGCATACACATATATGTGTGTGTGTAGATATATATCCATCCTTCCAAATATATAAGTTCATTATCTGTGTATGTGTGTGTATATATATATGAGCTCAATGGACTTCAGGATTCCATCCACCATTATCTCTTTACATAGCAGAAAGCTGAAGCTCGGCAGTGTTGGCGGGCCAGCCTCCAACGGGCATGCCAAGACTTACCAGGGAATATGGCTTCTCAGTCACGGAGTTCTCAGCCCAGGCTTCTTTTCTCAAAAGCCACTGACCTGATTTGACGCAGTAAATGGAAAATAAATTTACATCTTTTCAGCATTGTACCTTTTCTCACTTCCTTCATACCTGTTTTTTGTAACATTAAGCCTTATTTCTTCACACCTTGCTCTATGCTATTTGTGATTCCTGGAATTCCTTTATCTGCCTTGATTTATTGAAAACCAGCTTGTGCAAGTTCGTCTTTTGCTTTAAAGCCGTTCTTGACCTTTTGGGTCCGTCCACAAGAGTGTGCGTGCCACCAAAGCCCATAACATAGCTTTTGTCACTTGTTGACACTGGTGCTTGTATTTTCATAGGCCTTTCTCTCCCCAATCCAGGGTCATTTCCTTGAGCGCAAACTGCCTTATGCAGCTTGGTGCATCCAAAACGCATAGATCAGGACTTTGCCACATCGGATAGTTATGAATACTCTTATTACTTGCTTACATACCATTGTTAGGGTTCTAGTCAGCATTCTTCAATTTGTTCAAAATTGATTAAACTTGAAATCACACGTACTTTGGAGGGCATGTCATGGAAAAGCAGAGAAATCTTTACTTTTACTTACTTGAGACTCTCTGGACTTGATCTTCTTGAACAAAAGTCCTCAAGTGTTTTGCTTGGTTGGTTATTGGTTTCTGCTATTATATTCAACTTCTAACTTTAATATCTACTTACACCAATATTTGAATTTAAGTCAAAGAAATGGCTACTTCCATCTATTGTTTTTATAGACCAGCAATTTCTCAAACTGGTTAAATGAAATTCCAAAGCCTGACACCTCCCACCAGGGCCAGTGTTGAGGAAACCAGCTCCTGAGCTGACACTACCTGGCCCAGGCGAAACCAAGACCGTGAACTTTAGCAGACTCAAGAGGTTGCACTGTCAAGTGGCTGAATCAAGGGAGAGGCTCAAAAAGTTGACTCAGGGAGAGGCATGTGAAGGCAGAATTTGGTTTCATCATGATGTGGGTTCACAGTGATACTGTTGTAATCCCTCCTGGTTGTGGCTTACACGTACCCACCTTCCCAGTCTCTAGATCATGCCAGAGTTGTAACTCCTGTCTAGTCCAGAAACTGATGATAATCCTAGGCTAACATAATTTGATTACAGAAAAACGCTGTAACTCTAGTTTTGCAGTAATTGTACACCCTCATGAAATATGTGAGACTGCCTGTGTATTCCTTCTCAGCAGATGCAAAGCCCTCTCGCAAGCAACCTCCCTATTGACTGTAGAGCCATAGTCATTCAAGTGATGTTTTGTTTACTGCCCATAATTAAGCTTTGTTGTTTTAGAACTCAGGTGTTGCAGTCCTGTGGAAAATGCATGAGTCCATGGCCAAGGACACTCACCAGAGTGAGTGGGGGAAGAAAATTATTATGTCTTAGGACCTGGAATTTTTATCTTTGACTGCAGTTTATGGTTCTTTATGTTACAAGTTAAGTCCCTTGTAACAAATTCCTGAAACAAGTCTCTCTAATGAAGGAATTAATTCCTTATGGGATGTTAAAACTCCAGTTATCTCCAGCCGTACTAGCTTTCATTAACATCATCATTAATAGATTAGGTGTAGCCCAGAACAAGAAAGAAGAGTCATTTCTCCCTTTTACGGGTTTAAAGAAGTGGGTGGAAATTCAAAACCAGTCATAGGTAAAACTGAATCCAGCCATGAAATGAGCTTGCTGAAGAATGAAAAATTTGGGGAATAGAGTCAATAGTAAGTAATTCACCCATAGAAGAACTGAACAATGGTCTTTTCAGAGAAGCATTAATATCCAGATCTGAATTTCTGTGCCATTTTCAGAATGAATTGCTCTTTTGCAGTTCCCAGCACTATACACATATACACGTAAACTGATATCTCAATCTATAAATGAGCTGAAGGGAGGAGCTGAAGAGAACTAAAAAGGGAGAAAAGAATGGTCACTGATCAAGTTTCAGAGATACAAATACTCCTAGCACAGAGTTGAAAGGACCTTGAGGGACCCTCCACCCTAGAACAGCTCCATTATTTTGTTTGTTAAGAAATAAAGGCCCAGAGTTTGAGTGAGCTCACTAACATTCAAGGCAAGCTAAGAGCAGAATCCGATCAGCAGTCCCATCTCTGGACTCTGAATATGACTGTTGTTGTCTTTGTATCTCACTGTCTTTAAGGATCTACTGGTAAAAGAGAAAGGTGGGGTGAAGACGGGGCAAGAACAGAAGCATGATGATGAGGAAGAGAAAACAGAGAAGATTCTCATCCCCTTTTCCGCAGAGAACATCCAAAGCCTTGGACTCCCTGAGGACACCAGTGATGTTGCTCCATCTTGGCTCCTGACAGCAGGGAATGTCATCTCTTCCCTCCCCCACATATTATGTTACCTAAAGCTATTCTCTAATGGAAGTAATAATTTTGTGATGAGCACTGAGTGTGAAGGGAATAGTTAGGGGTATAGATTTTTCCATGGAGAAGAAGCAAGCTAAGGACTCCTGGAAAGAAGCAGAAGTCAGTGTTGACTGGGGAAAAGGGATAGAGATTCGAACTTGATTCCATTCTTCATGACTGGGATCAACTTAATATTGCCAAGTCCACTCTTATGGAGGTTGGGGGTGGGATTGGCTCAACAATTCAGGTAATATTCTGTACCACTTTACCTATACTGATAGAGGTAGCAAACCAGGAAAAAGAACTAGAAGAAATTCCATTCATAGTCCCATGATTCCTAGTAAAATAATTGCTCTAACTTCTTTGGAAATTAGCCCTCTTTCTAGTAAAATTTTAGGTCACGTTCAGGACTGTCTGTTAAGTTCATCTATTATACTTATAAAACTCTTGAAATCTTGGGAAGGGGTAGAACTTTCTCTAGTATTTCTGTCTGGCAGTCGCCCACTCACTTATTATTGTGTTAGTCAGTGAAACACAGAATAAAAACATAAACAAATGTTAGATAAATAAATATTTACAATACCTTATTTTCTTCTGTGGCAGCAAAATGGGGAAATGTTTCCTTTAGCAAGAGATTGTGGCTGAGCTAAGTAATTTTTAACTGTAGAAATTTAAAACAGAACATCTAGCGCCGCCCTCTTCTTAGCCACACCCTTTGATTCACATCCTCATCTTGTCATGTTTATTTTGGCCAGAAGCTCAAATAAAAAGACCAAGAATATGATGATTAAGATTTCACCCGGATGACTTAACTATCCACATTTTCCATGTCTGCGCACAGGTAGAGACCTGAATCCTGACAAAGTAAAATATACACTTGCTTGTCTCATGTCTCCTCTAGTCTGCCAACTGGCAATAATGAGAGAGCTGTTCTCCAGTAGATCTTTTATCAGATGCAAAAATAGAAAGCCGCAAATGAGTGGAATAGTAATGGATAATGACATGGAAAATGTCATAAGTGAAACATTTGCTGGTCAACTGCTCTTGTGGTTCTTGCCCAGTGGCCTGTTACTGCCGAGCCTCAAGTGTGACTCCAGTGAGTGCAGGGCCCATTCACCTCGCCCAACGACAAGGGTTAATGCTCTGGACACATGAGCTGCCATTGTCCAGTTCTCTTTCATTTCTTCCTCCATATTTACTAGAAAGAAAAGCAATAGGCTATTGCCTCCTTCTACTTCCATTCACATGGCCATAGAGGAGTGGCAAAAGAAGTAGAGACAGGGATGGACATGGAGGAACAGTCCAGAAGGGACAAGGGGGCAGAAGAGGCCTCTCATTTAGAATGCATTTGGAATACTTGTCTTTATCTTCATGTGGTCTCCATTGATCAACTCCTTCAGCTTTTCATTTTGAATATTGGTATGGAATTTAGAGCAGAATGTTTATCTGGATTTCATCAGGGAATACAACTCTGAGTAGGAAATTCTGTGACACCAGCTGACACATGCTGTAACTATTATTATCCACAGATGCCTCCAGACTATTATTAGCACAAAGCAGCATGTGGAGTTTCTAGATAGAGGCGCTGTTCTTCCTGAGGGGACCCATCACCTCTGCTAAAATACTCCGGTGAAGGTAAAGTTGACTTCCGTGGAATGAAACACATCACTGTAGATTCTGTTGAACGTGCCAAGATATGGTTTCATCTTCTATAGAGTCACAGGCTAATTTTGATTCATTTTCTCCTAAACCTTCTCCAGTTTCCTTTCCCACTTAGCTCTCGATTAGATCCAATGTATAAGCACACTGTCCCTCTAGTTGAAATCATGAGTGAACTTTACTCTGATATCTGTTTGTTGGGGACACACAAGAGCATAGAAACAGCAAGTGACCATACTCTCTTTGGATAACAAAGTACTGATAGCGTGAATTTGTTCATTTGTTGTTACGCATTTCATGTATTTCATATGGAGGGATGAGGACTAGCTATTGAATGAACGGGGAGCAGGGCTGGGAGGAAAAGCTTTGCTGTAGTCCATGCATACTGTTTGATGTTCAGACCACATACAAGAGATCATAAATAGATGCAGTATAAAAAAAAAAGTCTTGACTGGATTAAAAAGATGTGGTACATACACACACTATGGTATATTACTCAGCAATCAAAAAAGATAAACACATGCCTTTTGCAGCAACATGGATGGAGCTGGAAGGCATCATGCTTAGTGAAATAAGCCAGAAAGAAAAAGAAAAATATTGGATGGTTTCACTCACAGCAGGAGCATAAAGGACCGGGGGTGGGGGAAATTAATAATAATGAGCAACGATATGCCAGAGACATTTTACAGGGGTGGAGTGGGGAGTGGGATAAAAAATGGGGGGTGGGAGTGGAGGAGCATGGGACTATGGTAATGGCATATGGGTGATTTATGATGGGAAGCCCACGGGAGTTACAACTTAGATGGGAAAAGGCACAAAATAATGTAAAAATAAACTATTATAAGAAGAAGAAAATTTACCAAAAAAAAGTCTTGAAACTGAGAGACAAATTCCAGGTATATTAATATTGAGTAGAAATTTACAAAAGAAACTGTCCAGAGTAGGCAGCGATGAGTGAGCCGATGTGGGTGTTATCGGTTTGGGGAATGAGGACAGAATAGGTTGATGGAGAGACTTAAGCAACATAATCCTGTTGTTACAGGCCTGGGTGCTAGGAGGCTGGCAGCAATGCCCACCGGGCTCTGTTCCTGGGGAAGACTCTCTTGGTCTGTCAGGCTGCCCACCCTCTACGTCCTCACAAAGTGGGGACAGGCAGTCCTAGTCCTCCACTACCCAAGGAGACCACCTTCATGAAACTAACCCCACTTCCCTCCCAAAGACCTCATTATTTTAGTTTGGGGGGTCGGGGGGGGGACAGGGGAGGCATGAATGTTTTTTTCATGGCAATGACTGAGCATTTCCGAAACTGAAGCAACATACAAGTTTGCAGATGAAACAGCATTCTGCTTATCAACGGCAAAGACCAACTTGTGCGTGACGAGATAATAACATCGTCCTCTTAAAGTGCTGAAGAATGGTGTTTCAAGCCTCACAATGATTTAGAAAATTAATACTTATCACCTTCTGAATGAAACATTATTAAAGTACATAGAAAGGGAATCTAAAAGTAAGTAGGATAATGCAAGAAGCAAGAACCCGTAATTTCAGAGTGTCTGATTAGAGAAAATAAACCATAATTCAAGGTTTAAAAAATTAGCTATGTAATTTTCTGGAATTCTGTGTTTAACCAACTGAGAGTGAGATGGTTTTGTTACCGACACAGATAACAATTAAAATGTCTAGTATTTAGCAAGTACTCTGTAAGCTAAGTATTCTTTTGTTTGTCATGTATGAATTCATTTAACCACTATAGCAAACCTTGTGAGAAAAGCATTATTTCATCTCATTGACTGTGAAGGAAGACTGAAGCCTGGAGAAGCCCCAGTCCTGGCTAGGGGTGTGATGACTGGGAGGTGAGAGGACCAGGGTTTGGATTTCGATGGTCAAGATCTCACGGCCTCCACACTCTGTAGGCCCACCCCTCCTTCCAACCCAGGAAGGGCCGTGGGGCCTGGAATGTATTTCCAGGATCCACTCAGCTTCTGCAGCCAGACTCTGCAGTCAGCTCAGGCTCTCCAAGCTTCAGACTCACTGTCGTCCTCAGGATTTCAGTGACGCGCTGATTCCACCAAGCACTGAACTTCAGATGTTTCAAAGGAGCCACTTGTGTTCCCTCCTCGCACACACCGCATGTTCACACCTCTGAACTCTCAGCTCAGTGACTGTCCCCTTGATTCTCTGTCTGGATGACAGCTGTCCTTGAGGTGTACACACAGGCGACCCCAAATGACCCTGACCCAGATTATTCTGAGTTGATGTGCGTTGGACAGTAGTGAGAAGGCAACTCTGAACCATTTTTCTCAAACCACATCCCACCTCTAATGCTGGGGTCCTGAGAAATTGGGTCAGTTGTCCTCTTTGCTCCTTTTTTTCTGATTCCTTGGGGTGGGGGTGGGGGTCTACCCACAAGTGACCCACATGTCTGATTCCTGGAAACCAAGTTATGAAAAATCTTGTGGTTTATTTTTAAATGTTTATTTTATATATTTATGCATAGAAGAGCTGGAATGTAGGTTAGAGGTTCAGGGGCACGGGAGAGGATTCACCAGAGACATAGTGGGGAGCAGAAGAGGGGACTAACTGAAATACACTGCTGAAAGGAGCAGCAGGTGAGACAGGAGAGGTCTGCTGCGCCATGTGGGTCAGCTCCCTGGCCAGGGATCAAACTCGTGTCACAGTGGCAGCTGATAGCATCATAGTACTGAGACTTAACCCCTTGCACCGCCAGGAAGGGCCCTTAATTTTTATTTTTATGTGGAAGAAATGGGGTGCAGACCAGAAGTGCAGGGTAGGGGGCCGAGAGGATTCACCAGACACAGGGTGGAGAGCAGAACAAGCAGATCTACTGACATACATGTTGAGGGGAGCAATGAGCGAGACAGGCAAGATCTGCTGTGCCATGTGGGTCAGCTCCCTGGTCAGGATCGAACTCAGGCCATGGTAGTGACAGCTCTGAGATTAAACCACTAAGCCACCAGGGACACCCACGTCTTATTCTCTAAGACCTAAAGAGATGACACTAAACAACTGGCTGTGAGGAAATATGTTTATTTTACATACATATATATATATATATATATATATATATATATGGCTTCCAAGAGCAACTACACAAACTTCATTATCAGAGTAAGGACTTGCATTTCCTTACACAGAAAAATAGCTGCTCACCTGCTTCTGAAATTGTGCCAGTTACATTAAATAGACAGAGAGCAACAATATCAAAATTATATAAAATAATAAATAATACAGTAAAGGTTAATACTATGAAATAAACAAATAAGGACTAACTAAATGGTACTCCCATTTTAGGGGACCAAGTGATTAAAAGAGTTGCACTGTTACAGCTGACACTGTCTAGTGATTCTGGGCCTTGTAGTTAGTATATCACAGAAGCTGCACAGAGAAACAGAAGTATGCTGGGGAAAAGTCTCCAAACTTTTGACATGTTTAGCCATTCTGAGGCTAACGACTTACAACATGCTGTGCAACTGGAGACTTCCCATGTTAGGGTGAAGCAAATCTCCCCAGAAACAGGGTACTCATGGTTGCTTTGTCCATGATGAAGAAGAGGAAAGGATGGTCGGCCACGAACTGTGGACCCCCGTGGCCAGTTCTCCCTGTCATCACAGCGCCGGTGCCGGCCGCCGCCTCGGTGCCCTCCTCGTTTACGTCCACGGTGGCTTGATGGAAGACTTGGGACAGAAAGAGGTCGTTCCGCTCTGACATGCCCGAGAAGTTGGCCTGGCCCCTGCTGAAGGCATTCTCCATTCCCATGCTGCTCAGAATGGGTTTGAGCTCATAATGTTCTTCCAGTCTGAACCGGGGCACGTACACCTCAACGTCATCTTCAGCCAGGGTGTCGTTGCTGATCCACTTGTTGAGTTTGTCATAGGTTATTTCTTTTTCCAGCTACAAATCCCCAAAATAAAATAAACTAGTGAGCGCTTGGCAAAGAAAGAAAATAATTTCTATGTCTAATGTTAAAAATCCCTGACTTTAATTACTGTGGGTGATACAAGCACTGAATAGGTGGTAAACATTTCACAGGCTATAGAATAGTTGGCATAGTATAAAGTTTTGAGGGAAGATTGAGGCATGCCAAGTTTACTATCAAGAAATCTGGTATTTCTGAAAGAAAATGAGCACCATTTCCTAAATTACGGACTGTTGCATCATAGTAGCAAGCTTAGCTAGAACTAAAGCTATCACAGTTCAAATGCCTTACCGACTCCAAGCCAGTGGACGATTCACCAACTTTATCTGGAAGCAGCAGGAACATGCTGACACCTCCAGCATAGGGGAGTTCTAGAATCTGAGTCTTTAAGTCTTCAATGTAGCCAATGTTCAGCTTTTGTTGCAAATACATCATCTGCACTTGTTTGCGTTGAGTCTAAAATGATGAAAAAGTATGCGAAAGTTCATACCACCTTGTCAAGAGACTTACCATTAACATAAAATAGCAATCTGTGCTTGAGAGTGAAGAAATATGGTTTTAAAAAATCTACAGAATAAATTATTTGTGTATCCTTACAATGGCTGTGATCTCACTAGATTGTACCAGTTCAAAAGCAATTATTATGACTAATAAATAGGCAATAATAATATTGTAGTAACAGTCCTCAAACATTTGTTCAGTACCTACCACGGGCAAAGAACATTGCAAAACATCAACAAATCCTCCAACCTTTTTGAGTTGGACATTACGATTATCCCACTTTTACTGATCAATAAATGGAACCCATGCAACATGAGCAGCACCATTTAATGGAGATCCCGAATTTGAGTGCAGGTTCACATAATTATAGAGCCTATGGTCTTCATCATCACACATATTGTCTCTCAGAAAATTAGTGAGTCATATCAGTACCTTGAAAGGATCAATCAGCTGTCCAGTGTGCCTAACTCACATAGGAACATTAACTGTTAGGCCCTAATTTTTCTATTTTGTCAAGAGTCCTAAAATGTATGTTAGGAAAATTCATCTTGCTGTCTCATACCGAGTTCACACGGAAAGGATAAAGCCCATTTAATTTCTTCTGAAATGGAGTTTTCCATTTTCCTTTGAAGTAGACAGTATTCACCAGGACCATCTTGGTATCCACATCAACTGAACCTTCAGGTAACAAGTTTGGAATTTTACCTGCAGAAAACAGTATACATGCTCAGATTTTGTGATTAAGAATTGCAGAGTTATTATGATTTCTCGAGTATTTTGAGTTGCCATTAAACTTAGCATCCACATTTGTCAAGCTCTGCAGAGATGTTGGTTTTGAAGCTCATAATTTTGTCTAGATTCAAAAAAAAGCATGAGAGAGAAAACACAGACAGATGTTTTCAAGTGGTTTATAAGATTCAAGATGATTGAAAAAAGAATATAGTTAAAATTTAGAATTACTAGCAAACTTGGAAAGGAGATTTTTTTTTTACATCCTTTTATATTGTTTTCACAAAGCTTTTTTATTCAGAAGGGAGCAAATCAGTCTTTTGGGAGAAAATAGTATCAGGGAGAAACTGTTCCACTCCTGTACTAGGAGGTGAGAGAAAACGTGTCCTGGAAGAGGCTGAGAACACTAGAAGAGACCTTCAGTTGTCAAATAACTGATTTTGTGATAAATTCTATAACAGAGCTAAGTTGAGCAAAGTACCATGACAATACAAATAGAGTCAATGAGTGAGCCAAAGAAGGCTCCAGACTGATAACATCCAAGCATGAGAGATTTTTAAAAAGCTGATCTAAGAAATGCCCAAAGATAGTGACTACCCTCTGCAGTATTTCCACCTCTACAAACATTCTTTTATTTAATCCTCTCAAATACTCTATTAGTGAGAATTATTAGAATGATTTACAAAAAAGACCATTGTGAGAGAAGCTAGTGGCCTCCCCAAGGTCACGTGCTGGTAAGGTTGATTCCCAAGCTCACAAGCTGGCAAGCTAGCCAAGATTCTGCCTCCACAAATCCAACACTTTCCTGTCCAATGCTGGACATGCGCTCAAAAACAAAGAGCACAGTAGTCTGGCCAAGTCCATCACTCTGCTATTTATATCCCCACGCAACTAAAATTCTTGCTTACTGTGGAAATCTCATGTTTCATTTCACGTGATACACATGACAAAAATTTGATCATAACCAACAAAGCTGAAAATTCTCTCAAATTATTCCAAAACGTGGTGAAATAATTAGCCTCTGTGATTAGTTGGCATTCTGGCGATGAGGCTCATTGATTGAGAGCATGCAACAACTGCTTAATGAGAAGATGATTTACGGTATTTTCACAAAGCAAAGCTGTCATGTGCCTTTAATTTTGTATTTTACTTTCATTTTTACTTCTTACAATCCTTATTTTCCCTATTTCCCTTGTGCTAGTGGTTGGTCAGCATTTTAGAACAGTAATTTTACAAAAATATCCATACTGGAAGTGAAAAGCGAAAACAAGTCATCTATTTTTAGAGAAACTATTTTTACTTTTTTAATTCTGCAGAACATGATTCATGTGTGTTTTCTCATTTGGTAGCAAAGAAAACAAAACCCCAAACTGTTGCTTGAAAGAATGATTTAAACAAAGGACTAAAATGAAAATCCATTGTTTTTGTGTTAAGAAACATTTTAAACTGCAAATGAAAAATTGCAGAGTTAGACAAAGGATTAGAAGAAGAAATCCAGTTTCGCCACTAACTGGTAGTGGGATCTTGGTTGAACCAATTAACCTCTGGGTCATGGATTTGGGGTCTACAACCAAAAATGGTGGATTCGGGTAGTGCTTTTCAGGACCTTTCCAATTCTAGTAGCTTCTAAACCTGTGAAATAATCCTCCTTCTGCAATAACCCTCGTAGAAATCACCCCATTTACCTACCAGGAAATTTAAGAGTTTAGAGATGGCTTTCAAAAAACAGATCAGAGTTTCCTAAATAGAACAGGAACTACTTCCTTGGTTTTTACCTTTGGTTTGAGTTTTCACCCAAGCATTAATCTTTTTTCTGGCTTCTTCTGAACATTCTAAGAAGTTGACAGCCTGGGGTTCTGTAGAGTAATATTTCTTAGAAAGTTGCACGTATTCCTTTAAAATAAAACAAAACACAATCCAAAGGTTACATAGAATATATACCAAACAAATTTTGGTGCCATTGTAAATTGCAAAGTTCTGGGCCAGAGAGGAGGCCTGCTAGGGGTTACAGGTGGAGGCTGGCTCTGGGAAGAAGAGACAGTACAATTATAAACATTCTTGACTCCCTTGCTCCCACTTCCTGGCTCCAACTCTCTTGCCCCCCGACTCTCTTTGCTCACAGATACAGAATAAGAGGGGAGTCAGCCTGGGAGAGCCGGATTCCAGATGTCAGCTGTGGTCTCCTGATCTCCTGTTCTGCAAGCGGAACTTTTGTGGCAGGGAGAGGAAGTGAGCCAGACAGAAGGATTCAACCCTGCCCAATGCTTTCAGGGCTGGTGTGGCAAGCTCTCTCTGAATAACCCCTAGGGAACAACTCTGAAGTGAGCTCCGTGCAGGTCTGCGGCTCTGCCACCTTGATGATAGGTTTCACTTACTTCCTTGAAGCCTGCAGACTTATCTCCAAACAGCTTATTGGCGCTTTCCAATAAATACTCCCCTGTGGATGAGTTGATTGCTGAGCTGAGCGACCTGAAGGATGAATGAATTCTCTCTCCAGCTTGGGCCTTTAAGATAGAGAGAAGATTATCTTTATGTAAGCCAATACCATGAGACAAGTTGTTTCTTCAACAGTACTTTGACTTTTCAATACAATAATAGAACGTTGCACTCATGTACTTTTTTCTGGTATTTTAGGAGAAATAATTTAGAACTTACCTTGTTAGCTTTCATGTAACACATCCTTATTAAAAGTAATATTACAGAAGTATTACCAGTAGTACCCTCAGTGGAGTCTTCTTTTTGCTCCAAAATGAAGTGGGACATGTTTTAGGCTTTCATGGAATTCCAAACTCAGATTCCAAGAAAATCTCACTTTTTCATATGTGAAAATTAATAACATGTGTGGACCCATCGCCCCTAGGTGTAACTGCAGGGGCCACGGTGTGTAATACAAAACTCTAAGCTTTGCTCAGAGTCGTCAATGAAAGTGTGGCAAGATTTATGTATATGTTTCTTCTGTAAGTACAGTTTTGTTTTGTATGTGCAGTCCAAGGAGAAAAAGAATTCATCCAGAGTTTGCATTGTAGGATATTTCTGCTGTACTATTAATCATGGCCTCTTCTACAATTTCAAAAAGACAACTTCTTTCCAGTTTTGCCCTGTCTCTGGATTGGATTTTTACAATGCTGTATTCAACATCTCAGAAGACAGCAGGGTTCCTTTCAATTTCCTAAACTTCAACCTGCTAAAAAATTTTAATTACATTAAGATGCTGCCTAAGAAATGCTCTTTGAAAACTTGAAATAACTTCTAAAAGTTGCCCCTCTGGGCATTAGGGTAGATCACGTGTGGAAAACCACAAAAGTGAAGGGGAATTCATTCCTCGGCCTGATTTTGTCACCACTGCGAGAGACACAGGATCTGTCACAACAGTGCCAATGTGAAGAAGAGGACGGGGCCTGCAGGATGGTGACCTGGTCAGTCTCCACAGTGAATGGTCCTCTCCCTGTGGCGGTGGGCTGTGGGTCCTTTGGTAGTGGCTGCCCTATGGGCCCATGGTGGTGACAGGGAGAGACCTCTGTCATGCAAACAACAATTGAAACTAGTAGTAACTCAATAAAAAATATTTTGAAAACAGAATGGTGCTCTCCAACTCCTTCAGACATGGTTCCTGGATGAGAAGCAGATGGGGCAACGGGGTTCCCCAAAAAAGCATGCGGGAGACATCTCCCTATAACCTAATTGAGGAAGGTGTCTGCCAATAGGTACAAGACAATTGCTATTATTTAGCTTGGTAACTGGCATTTAAGGAAATAGAGTAACAGAAAATATATTACTACCTAAGTTGGAATGCATGGATGGGGGGTTGGGGATGAGTGAATGCATGGCTGGATGCATTCACTCAAGTTTGTCTCTCCTTAGCCTCTCTCCTCTGAGAATACATCCATGTGTATATATTCTAGCAGTCTCTCCCGTGGTTTTTAAATAAATAACACATACTCAACCCATGATAGAATGGCGCTAATGGGATTTGGAAACAATCCTGGTCCAAAAATCATAAGTCTGGCTGCAACCCGGCTCTTCCCGTCCTTTTCCATGTGGGATATTTACTTCAGGACTCTGAGCCTTAGTTTCTTTCCGTGAATGAGGGAAGTGCCCTGTCTGACACGATAGTTTTAAAGCAAGAAGATTCTAGAAATAAAATACAAAGGAAATATGAAGAATGAGTCCGTACCTGCAAAATAGCATCAGGGTAAGTGCCCTTCTGGACCTGCTGTGTGAATTCACAACCAGTAAAGTTCCAGGGGGTTCCTCGGTTCGCTTCGTAGGCTCCAACTTTGTTAAACTGAAGCACCTACAATTGAAATTAGAGGACAGGGTTGTGTTTTCAGGCCAAGTTATTTAACATTTAATCCAATGGCTATCCGGCACCTCTTCATGGTTCTATGCTTGGAATTTGAAATTCACTATAATTTAATTCACAAAATACGTGAAATCCAGTATGGTAGCACATAAAATGGATATAGGAGGCCACTGATAGTTAAAAATATGACTGCCAAATTGGATACAATTTTTAGAATATTCTCAAGTTTTATCTTAACAGATACATATATGCAGGCGGCTAGAAAGTTCATAGAAAGGTGGCTGGCTAAGGCTCTAAGAAGTATTAACAATTTTAACAACTACTGCTGCTAACTCTTTACTTACAACTTTTCATTTCCAAACTAATTTTATGAGTGATCCATTTTCATTCTCATTTTGCAAATGAGAAAGTGAGACTCAGCCTAGTCACCTCTACTCATGCAGCACCAATCAGACATTGACAGATCTGTCCCTAAGTCAAAGAGGACCTCTTCCTTCCTTTCAGTAGTGAGTTAACCAAATTCGCCTTTGACTTTTAAAACCTGGATGTGCCACAGAACTAGAAGAAAAACATCACCATCTTGGCACAATCCTACATGATGAAGCACGTTCCAGAAACAGAGATGCCATATCATGCCCAGAGGAATCAATGCATTCATTTTCCTTATCAAAAGCCAAATTTCCAACCAAAAAGAACAAATTCATTTGTCATTTGTTGTCAAAATATATTGCTTCAGATCCCTTTCCATTTTAAAAATCAAGACTCTGGCGGTTTCTGGAAATTTCGATGCAGTTCGTTGCCTTTTTTTTTTTTTCTAATGAAAAAAAAAAGGAAGCTATGTTGCAAACGTTGCTGGTGTCAGGGAGTTGGGCAATTGCGTTTCAGTATAGAGTTCCACCTTCAAGCTGCCATGAACTCAGCCCAACGCATTCTGCCTTGTCCCTCCGGTGGGAGGGGGCCTGGGGTGCTCTCTGGACGACCTCAAGCAAGGCCCATCCTAAGTGGGTCACCTGTACCTGGGAGGATCTCTAGCTACACACTCAACGTATCATTCTCACAGAAACCCGAAAGTTGCCTGTGGCATTTTGGTGTGACTGAAAGCATAGGGCATGCGAGAAATCAGCATCTGTGTTTGAGGCTCTGTGAGGGAAGTTTCATTTATGACGGCTGCCTCTGTGGCGTTGACCTATGAAATAACAGACTCAGGTGACTGTTTAAGGGCTAAAACATTCCCATAGGATGCTTCCCAGGCACTGCTGAAGTAGTTGAATGTATTTGAAGGACCCCAGGCTCATCTAGAAGGTCCCTCTGGCTGACCTTGGGTCCACGGGCCAAGAAAGTGAGGGGCAGTGTTAGCAGAGAAATACCTCACGTGCCAGTTCCAGGAGCTCCAGCCAGCAGGCAGGCCCTGCTCGTATCAGGCTCTGGCTAATGTGCCTGAGGCCCTCTGAAGATGCAGTACACCTCTGGGCGGCTCCCTCCCCCCACCAAGAGTGCTGTGCCCCCAGCTCCAGCTCCGAAACGGTTGTCTTCTTTCTTTTCATGACACTCTCTTAAAAGCCTGAGGAAGAAGCTTTACATGAATGGGGAGCCCAACACAGGACACAGCAGAGGGAAGCAGCCTGAGCCGGCAGTAAGGAAACCTCAGGAGACCCAGCAAAGGTATTTCATTCATGGTGCCTGTCCTTTCATCTGCAAATGGAAGCAGTGCTTCAAACCAGAAGAGAATGGCATGCAAGATACGTTGAAAAGCACACACATTGCATGATTAAAATGTAAGAGGTTGATTAAAATGCCATGATGGTGCAAGGAATTAGAGAGCAGCACTGCAAAGCTATCAGCAGACTTCTCACTCGCTGCTCCCCTCAGCAATGTATTTCATCCACCTGCCTGTTCTGCTCCCCACTCTATCTCTGGTGAATCCTCTCAGCGCCCCTGCACCTCTGGCGGCACCCCAGTTCTGTATGCACAAATAAATAAATCTTTAAAAAAAAAAAAATGAGAGTTTGGCCCTGTTCACTATTTCCAACCTTGTAATTAAGAAACCCCAATTCTCCTTTCTGCCAGCTACAGCTGAGGGTTTTCATATTTGGCTGTTTTGGAGCTTTGAGTCTAAGGAATCTGTGTTGTGATAACATAAAATGAGGCTGACCTTGTAGTCAAGCTATTCTACAGCTCAGGTCAGGAATCATTCACTCCGAATTTGGAGTTTATCAGAAACTTATTGTCTACATGAGCAATAAGGAAACAGGACAGGGGTGTTGCGAAGGATAGACTTGAGCTTCATGTTAAATATCTGCATGTTGATTCTCAACAAGGCACATATGAATGCCCTATCACGCTGTCGTGCAATGTGACTTCCATTTAAAAACACAAACTCACTCTGGCCATCTGGTCTGCAGTGTTACCCCGAGCTCCCAGGTAGACCATGGCCATGGTGGATGAGATGCTCCATGGCGAGAAGAAGAGATTCTGGGAGGCGCTGGTATTTGCCAGATGCTTGAAAAAATTGAGAGCAAAGATTGTGTTGGCCACGTAAAGTTCTTCCATTGTTTCAACCTAGAAGAAAAGGAAGGAAGGGGAAAAAGAGCTTTAAAAGGTGACTCAGGATTTGGGGTGATGTCAGCAGACTGGAACATTTTGTACCCAGCACACAGCAGGTCTCACTCCCTGTTCTTCCACTGTGCATGAGGCAGAGAGTGGGCTTGCTTCATGTCACGTGACCTGTGTAGCCACAAAGGGCCCCAGCGGCGTGCAGGAGCATCACCACCCCGTACTCTTAGTGATTTTAAGCAAGGGGCCCTGCATTTTCCTTTTGACCTGGCTCCTAAAAATTGTACAGCCATCGTGAGCTAGACAGAACAGTTACATGATTAAGTAGCAATAGTTGATAGCATGCCACATAGTAGTAATCAGGAGTGATGACAGCAGTCAACAATCTTTAATATTTACTAAATTCTTACTGTGTAAGATGCTGTTCTGGGTAGTTCACCTAGATCAACCATTAAATTCCTACCCAAACCCTGTGGCGAGACACCGCTATTCCTACTCTATAAACTTCTGCACACCGAGGATAAGAGCAATGACCTGTGCACTCAGCCCTAGGAGGTGGGACTAGGAAATGATTCCAGGGTCATGTTCTCCCGTGCAAATATACATCTTCCCCAAGGTGCACGATGGTTGATCTGCTTTCAAACTTCCTGTTTCTAGAAATGACGGACCCGTCTAGGGGTGGTATTTTTATCCAACCCCACCTAGTGTGCGCAGATCCCACACATGCTCATTCTACAACATTGCTTCCTAAAAGGAGGCGTCATCACTGGGAATGCTGGGCGGCTCCTTTTGCTCTAACTCCACCCGCCTGAGCAGGGAGTCAGTGCCAGGTAGCACTGTGGGTACTCAGGCAGGCAAAACACACACACACACACACACACACACACGGAGCCACCTGGAGACAGGTGGCAGACACACCTTCCGTGACCTAAGGCTCCACATGCAGCCTAGCATTGGGCACACCCAGGGCATGTATGGATGCCTGAGGGAGCTTCCCAGGGAGCACCTCAGCCTATGTTATGCTTGCATGGTGACTTTGAACACACCCTGTAATTATCAAAATATATAAATAGCCCAAACGAAGCTGGCACTCATTATCCTCAGGAAACTGCTGTGACAGTAGCTTCCCGGAGTTGGGGAGGGAGCGGGTGGGAGGGACCCAAAATGCAGAGGTGGGTAGGTCCCCGGGCTCCTTCAGCTGAGCTGCCCAGCCAGGGCCAGTGATCACTCTCTCCCTAATCCTGGGCCATCTGGCGTGGCCACTTCATTCGTGAGTTCTTCTTTTCAAGAAAGTGGTTACAATGTGCTAAAAACTCTCTTTTGAAATACCACCCAACTGAATTTTACCGAGATAAAAATAGTAATTTCAGCAAAAGCTGTCCCTGAAATTCCCCCCAGCGATTCTCCCTCCCTGTTTTTCATGGGCGCTGCAGGCTTTGTAGGTTACACCCTTGTGTGCAGAGAGGTGGAGTGACTTGGCAAGGTCACACTGCAGGGAATGGTACAGGAGTCGAGCAGGTGAAATGCAAAAACTCACGCTGTCCTCGACCCCTCGCTGCCTCACGGGCTGGTGTCTGACTCAGTACTGTGTAGGAGTTTAAGCAAGTCACTATTTTGTAAATACTAGAAAGAGGGAATGAAAGAGGAATCTAGTCAGCCTGTAATTCTGCTTTAAGGCTTATTAAGTAAAAGCTAAATCAGTATTTTTCTTCTTGCTGAGACTAGGTCAATTCAGGAATTTGTTCATTCTATTGTAGTTATCGTCTTACTGAGCAGGTATTGTTTTGGTAAATTATCTCAAAAACTTTTTGGAAATAACAACAATGTGCAATTTAAAGTATTTTTCTATTCCCTTCTGCATAGAGATAAGGATCAGAAAAGTAAATGCAGGCTTTTCCTTCACTGAATTCTTAATAGTAATCTGCATAATCATTCCTTTGACATTAAGAAAGTTTAAGTGTCAAGACAAAATATCAGAGAGGACTTTTAGTGACAAGTTAGGGTATCAGATGGCTTTATAAGGAAGTGAAAAAGTAAATAAGTGGGCCCTCCCTGGTGATGCAGCGGGTTAAAGCACAGCACTGAGAAGCTAAAGCCACTTCCTCATGAGTTCGATCCCCGCCTGCCCCGGAGGTGACCACATGGCGCGGCAGACCTCTCCTGACCCGCCCGCTGCTCCCCTCAGCAGTGTACCTCGTCGATCTGCCTGTTCTGCTCCCCACTCTGTCTCTGTCTCTCACCCTCCGTATCTCTGGCGTGTACCCCAGCTCTGTATGAATAAATTAAAAAAGTAAATCTTTAAAAAAAAAAGTAAATAAGAACAGGACTCAATGGTCCCAGATGCATTTACCTCTTTAAAATAGTCTAAATTTTGTTTTTAATATAATTAGCTTCATTTAACATAAGACTGAACATCTCCAGGCTGGGCTGCAGTTACCATGCTCCTTTAGCCAGCTCAGTTTGCTTTGTCTGTGTCATTACCCAGCTGGGAAAGCCTCGTAATTCCTGTTCTACCAATGCAGATACAGAAATGGAAATCTCCACAGGCAAGACTGAGTCCCAACTTCTGCCTCCAAGCCCGACACATTTCCTACACACCTATCTCAGGTTTGAGAAGGTTCTAGAAATCTGTGAAGGCAGTGTTTCCTGGTTCCAGGACAAGTCCAGGTCTTACATTTGGATGCAATCTGCCTACAACTGTGCAAAACTGAAATCACACAGTGACATCGAATATCTGAATCTCCCCGAACAGGTAACACCTGTCGTGAGTTTCTTCATGTGCTGTAAGTTATACAACTTCATTAACTTCCAGCATAGATGCTCCTAATTACTGGTTGCTGTTACCATATGGGAAGAACGTGTGGAAAACTGACATGGGGCTCTGAGTCGCTCCTGTCATGCCTGTAACACAGGTTGACAAATGCGCCACTGAAACTTGGCGCAGGCAGCGAAGAGCAGCACAGGCCCAGAAACAGCACAGTCCCTCAGCTCGCTGCCCTGGGTGGAAAGTCTGACTGCTGCGGCACTTAGGACAATTTTCTGTGTGTGACTCACGCCAATTATTTTAACATTGACCCCTCAAATGAATGAGAATAAAGACCAAACAATAGCTCCAAAGAAACTTCTCACCAACAATTACCACATTTCCCCTTACCACATTTCCCCACACACACAAAATTAAAAGCAGCTTCTGTTACTTGATGACTTTCATAAGGAATAATTGGCTGCCGAGAGGTGATTAAATTATAGATTAGAGTTTTCAGTCACTTCAATCGTTTAGCTGATTCTTTTACTAAACAGACAGATCATTGAACACATTTAATAAACTGATTCTGATATTGAAATGACCCAATCCAGAATGCTGCTTAATTTCTGCCATTTCTGATTGCTTTAGATGAACATTGAGTCATCTTTGATGCTTTTATTACATTGTATACCATTCTTAGATTACTTTCAATTGTTTGAATTAGAGCATTTCAATTGCTCTAGCAGTTTCCATCAAATTCAGTGTGTCAAAACAAATATGCATATCCTAGCCTTGAAATCACAACTTGACTATCCATTTTGATATTCTTAATGATCTATAGATATTTTCCAGCTGCTGAGATATTGAATGCCTTGCTGTACATTCGATTCAAATCTTGAACTAAAATATTTTCAGGCAAACCAACAATTGAACAAGAAAACACACCTCTAAATTTTTCCTTATCCTCTAAGGATAAAGAAAATTTCCAAAATAGTAATAACACTAGTACAAAGGAAAACAAAGAACCGAAACCATATATTTCATCAAGACGGCCATAGGAATGGCTGAAATACCTGTCGTCCCCTGAGGTTCTAGATGACAAGGAAGACTTCTCCGGGAGTTACTGGAGAACAGACATGGTGAGGACTGTTTATAAAGCTTTGACCCACCCACAGAGCTTTTTTTTTTTTCCCTCTCTCTCTTTCTAATCTGTGATTGGAGTGATTCAACATTTTACCAGAAAGTCATCACAAAGATGTGTTTGCTTGCTTAGGTGCCATTTAGGAAATTGTGGTGAGAATGATGTCACTCAGGAGCTGAAGAATTTGGCAATATTTATACATGTCTGTTAAAATCAGCTCAAATCTGCCAGCCCAGTTTCAAGGCACTCTCTTCTACACACCTGTGCTTAAAGACTACCCAATTCTAGGAATATTCCTCCTACCTTACACAGCCATGGCCTCTAGGCTTGTTACAATGAAGAGACAATGCAACACTTTTACTCATGAGTGGAGACAGCCCCCAAGAAACTCTTCAAGCATAGGAAGAGCAAAACATTCTCTATTCATTCTGTAGTTCTATTTTTCTGTATTTCTTCATTTCTATTTTCTATACTTGTTTTTTTTGTATTTTAAACTTGCCTGACATTTACCTGTTATGATTTCTTAAACAATTCCAGGTTCCACCCTAATCCCCTGGAACAAGCCACACCCAAAGAGGTTTATGTTTGTGCTTGATTAGAACATACAGCTAATCTTTTATTAAGAAGTAAAATTCCATAGAACACTTTAGATGATTTATAACTGGGTAAAAATCATAGGTGCTGAGTGGATGTTAGGACTTCAAACCATGAGTTAAAAAATGACTATAGATTTTTAGACACAGCAAAGATATTTTTGGGGATAAAAACAGATAAGAGGTGCACGATGGAGTAGAAACTGAAGTCTCCGTTGTTAGCATTCACTGGAAAGTGTGAAAAGCCCTTTGTGAGGATGGCTCTTTCCTGTGGTGTATGTGTAGGAAACCCACAAAGGGACTGGGATGAAGAGACATGTATTTGTTCTCTGCTGGTGTCACAAATCCTGCATCTGTGCCTGGAGAGCTGTGTCAACCCTCTGCAGTGTCACTGAGGAGAAGCCCACCTGAGCTCATCTCAGCTTGACTGGGATCCACAGAAACAGAGAGAGCTAACCTGGTCCTCACTGATGGCATGTCGTGCACCACTTAACCCACAACCCTCATTATTACTAGAAGGTCAAGAGCAGACATTTATTCTTCAGAATCTGTGTCTGACAGTAAGACAAATAACCTGATTTTTTAATTGCTGGATGATGTCAGGTCACTTAAAGAAAAAGAGCTCTATCATTCACAATGCCCATGAGCAGAAAACAACCTACAGGCCAGGTGTGGTATACAGACATAATGGAATACTCCTCAACTATGAAAACAAGCCAACAACATGAAATCTTGCCATTTGAACTAACATGGATGCACCTAGAAGATATTATGCTTGGTGAAAGAAGTCCATGGGGAAAGAAATACAATATATTATTTCAGTACTATGTGGAAGATAAAGAGGCAAAACCAAGGAACAAACAAAACCAAAAATAAACTGTTAGGCTCTAAGGACAAATAGTGGTTACCAGAACAGAAGGGAGAGAAGGGGGGTGGGTAAACCAGGCAAAAAGGGTCAATTTATGGGAATTGATAGAAACGAGAATTTCAGAGGTGAACATAATGTAGTGAATACAGGTGTTGGTTTATAGTGCTGTGCACTTGAAACCTATATAATGTTATAAACTAATATATAATGTTTAAACTAATGTTACTTTAATAAAAGTGTTTTTTTTTAATAATTATTTACTCATACAGAACTGGGGTATAAGTCAGAGTTGTAGGGGCCGTGAGAGGCTTCACCAGAGACAGAGTGGGGAGCAGAACAGGCCTACTAACAAAGTACACTGCTGAGGGGAGCAGCGGGTGGGTCAGGAGAGGTCTGCCTCGCCATGTGGGTGACCTCCGGGGTGGCGGGGACTGAACTCATGCTGCAGTGGCTTTAGCTTCTTAGTGCTGTGCTTTAACCTGCTACGCCACCAGGGAGGACCAAAGTGTTTTGTTTTTTTTTTTTTTAAGAGAAAAGAAATCAAACCCACCCTCAACAATGATCTTTTTACCCTTAATTTCCTTCATTAGCCACGGAGAGAACCTGTAATAGGTAGTTCATTGCCTCAGTGAATGTCCGCAAATGCTACCTCTTGCTGCTCTAGGTTTCTCCCCCTTTTCAACCTCTGTCCCCTAGAGGGCGCCCTCTGGCCCTGTCTAACAACCACTGTGCTCCATGGTTCTTCACCACAGGATGTTCTAGAAACAGTCTGCTGAGCTGACAGTGAGTGGACCTGGGATTTGAGCCACCCTTTGCTTTGGTCACTTGTCAGTCTGTTGGGCATGTCCAGAGAAATCCTTCCTCATAGACACACGCAGAAAACCTTCCTCTCCTCTACACTCTTCCAACCTGATTTTGAGTACCAGTCTATGAAGACAGGATGCTGGCACATCTTACCGTGGTATCACAACCATACCACACAAAACAAACAAACAGAAGAAGAGATTTACAGAGGTGTGAAATCAGAGCTTGACTTTAGAGACCCCTAAGTCCATGCTGTAAACTACCTACCTCCAGTTTTTGTTCTTACTATTGTTCACAGGAGAGTGAACAATAAATATGCGTTGTTTCAGGATTTTAACAATCTTGGGTTTTCAATCATTTACAGCTAAAAGCATTGCTAAATGATACAGTCTTTTGTGAATAGGTGAGATAATGTTTGTCAAATATTTAACAGCTAAGTGTTCCACAGTATTAGCTAGTAAAACAGGGTGATAATTTTTTTTTTGGTGGCCAGGTTTGACAATTATGTTCCTGCCTCAATCTGAAGAATTAGATGAATTCAATATAAGAAGACAAGGTATTCCCACAACAATCAGTGAAAGATGTAAAAGGCAATCTATGAATAGAGGTCAAGTTGAATGATGTCAGTGGTAGGAAGTATGATAGGAAGGAGGGGAGAGAATTGTGTGTGCATGAGGACTCCGAGGAAAAGGATGAGAAAAATGAAAACCTGGAAGGATGACAATAGACAGCACTAAAATTAGAAAAGCATGAACCAAGATGTCTGAGTGACTATGTGAGGCCAGCTCAGAGCAGAGGTAGATTTATAGAGGAGAGACGGCGAGGGAGGAGGATGTGTCCCTGGGGGGCTCTGATTCCAGATTGAGTTGGGGTCTAGTCGAAAGGTTCAGTCTTCTGAACTCTAGAGAAGAAACATGGTAAAAAGGAGTGTCTTAAAAAGAAAATTCTGGAGGCCCTCCCTGGTGGCGCAGCGGGTTAAAGCACAGCACTGAGAAGCCAACGCCACTTCTGCATGAGTTCGATCCCCGCCTGCCCCGGAGGTGACCACATGGCGTGGCAGA
>NW_004567117.1:41127739-41144475 GCF_000260355.1 Condylura cristata | reverse complement strand
TGAAGCCTCTCGCCACCCCTGAGCCTCTGGCCTGTACCCCAGTTCTGTATGAACAAATAAATAAATCTTTAAAAAAAAGAGACAGCTCTTAGAGGGTCACAGCAGTCACCCCGTCAGCGTCAGCGAGGTCAACCAGAGAAAGAGTGAGCTACCCCAGAGTTCTCCTGCCATTAAAGAGGGGTACAGATAAGGTGCTCAGGTTCCCTGGAACAGCACATCAGTAGCAGTAGAGCAGTTCACTTCAATGGAAGCTGAGAATAGCGAAAGGAAAAGTCTCTTACCTCTTGCCTCCTTAACTTCAAAAGTATGTGTTTGTCATCATCATAATGCAGTAAGATTTGAACTCTACAAATAAATATGTTTGGAAATATGACTTGAAAGAACTACATCAAGATATAAATTGTGATTAGCTCTGAGTGGTAGCTTTATAGATGTTTATCTTCTTTCTTGCTAATTTAAAATTTTATGTACATCTTAATAGATGTGCATGCATCTAAAATCAGAAATACATTATCAAAACATCTATGTTGTGGAGTTTATTTTCTTTCCAGTAGCACTACAGTGACTCATGTGTAAAAGTAGAAATAATACCTCATGTAAGAAAAATACTTTTTTTTTTCTAAATTCATGATCTCCCCCATTATTTATTTATTTATCTAGAGTTACTTCTCATTGAGGCAATATTTGGCTATTCCCATCAGGTATTGCCACTACAGTGTATCAAATGAAGTTCTAATATTCTTATTTGGAGGTTGCATACATTATTTTTTTTCTGGAAACACCTCGCCTGCTGTGATTGTGTAGCCTGGGGATAACTGTTCATTCCTGACTCCTAGAGTCAGTACAAAGGATTGTGATTTCTGCAACCACCCTGGTCTTCCTCGATGATGGGCAGGTGGCTCATATCAAGGTGCTCACTAAGTGTTCACTAAATGACTTCATCATGTGCAGCACATTGTGAGGTAATTCTAGTCTCTTCTCTACTTTGAGTGCTCTACTTTCCACCTTCACTCTTTGCATGTGTCTTACTGGCAACTCGAGGAAAATGTCTCATCACTGTCAGCAGTAATGTCAGTCCTGGAATTGATACAATTTTAGTGTGATACAATTTTAGGCCAAAAAATGAAGTCCCATTTTGACATTCCACATAATCTTATCTTATGAATGACTTTCAGTTAAATATACTGAAATCCCGTTCAGTCATAATAAAGATCACTGCCCTTTTTTAGATAACAGTGCATCACTGTAAAAATGAACGTAGCTATTGTTGGACGCACAAGCTAACATATAAGAAGGTGGTCCCCTGCATGGTGTGAATTTGGGGTTCCCTGACTGAACATCCTCAAATATATACTTCTTGAGGTATCTTCATCTGAGAGTAAATCTTTCCTTCACAATTAACAATTAAACTTAACATGATCAGTTAATGGTTCAGAGAAAAATAACACAGGCTTCTAAATTCCCAGAGAGAGGATTTGAGGGAGTGGAAGGAGAGATGGTCATGGAAGGAGTTTCGGGGTGTGTGAAGAGAATAAGCAAAAGAATGAGAAGGCTTTGAATAAATCGGGCTTAGACCACAGGGAAGGACATCCAGGAACCTGAGCACCAGAAGCAAACCTCGCCTATGTGAAGATATTGCCCTTGGCCAGCTGTGAGTGTGAGAAAGTCTGCACATGAAGCAAGCTTTGTCAGGGAGTGTAACGCCTCAGTCAGAGTATTTACCTTGTTGCCAAGTGATACCCCAACATAGTTGCTTTGGTTCGCAGACTGTGGGAACAGATAACCAGTGTTGTGTGATTCAGTGACTCGAGAAAGCCAATAACCTTCTTAAAACTTATCATGCCAAAAGCATGCAAAGAGAAAATGCATTTCAGAGCACCCGAGAATGCTTGGTGAGTCATGAACTAACTCATCCTATACCAGGAGAAACTCAGCTCACAGCACTACTTTTCCTGCAAGGACTTAATGATATAGCCTTGGATGCATGTGATCACTGTTGCATGCCTTATTTGGCTCTGTTATCCTCATGGATTATTTACAGGATGAATGGATTATTTCTATTTCCTTAGTAGTCTTAATTATTCTGTCTTATCTAATAAGTTCTCAGTACATTTGACCAATGCTGTATGTGTAGCAAAACTCATTTCACCTTGACTTTCATAAATCTACTTAGAAAGTACTAGACACCTACATAATCATAATGCATTCCAAATCCACGTGTCAATCGCTTTTGTTCCCCCCCTTAAATAGTCCTCTCTAAAAGAAATGGGAGGGTCAGTTGATTTATAGGACGGAAATGTCAAAGAAACATGAGATGAATTGTGAGACTTGGATGGGCTTTATCACAGGGTTGGATCGGAGAATTGACATCATGTACAAATCATGATCAACTCATTTGTGTAAAAGTGAAGAGGAGGGAGCGAGATTATTGCTCAGCTCTTCCGCCGTCAGTTAGTCATGGGCAGGGGTATGGAAATAGATGAGTGGGTGATGGGGGGCAGGAGGAAGGGAAGGAGCCAGGAAGCCAGGAAGCCACCTACTGTCTCCCCAGCCTTGGCTTTCTGTGGATTGATGTTGCAACTCCAGCCTCCCAGTGGCCTCTTCTCTTGACCCCCTGTGGCTACTGCATTTTTGCACATCCAAAACTCAACATCATCTGTCCTCTTTTTCTTCATCTACTCCCACCCTTCTTCCAGTCAAGTAAGGCAAATCCAAAGCGATATCTTGACTTTTATCCTCCATGTTCACATCCCCTTAAAAATCTGACTGATTTTACTTTTGAAAGATGAGTTGAGTTGCCATGCTTCTAGAGCAATTATCTGGACTTAATCATCTGATTTCCAATTTTCTTGTTTCTTGTCTCTGAAGTTGTAAGCTACATCTACTTACTGTTTACTTCTGACCTAGCTATGACTCTTCTTAAAACCCTGTGGTGAACCCCTTTTAAGTAAGGAATAAGGTCCCAGTGGGTTATCATGAGTTCAAGACCATCTGTATATCCTCTCCTATCACATAAAATTAAATACTGTAGAAAGTGTTATTTATCTCAATAGTGGATATTCTAGTTAGCATTAATGACCCCTACCACTTTCACCTCCATTGCTGTACTTAGAAAATGATAAAAACAGATTTGGTGTGCTTCCCCAATAAGGCTCTTGAGTGCAGATACTACATCATCACAACTTGTTAAACCCAAAGTCTTGGTATAATACATGCTCACTGGAAAGTAAGTTTACTGCATTTTAAACCAAACTGAAAACACATTTTTGTACCCCATTTTTATCCTCGCTAGCATTACCGAGATCACCTCCAAGGGTGAGCTTCTTTCCTTTCCCCTTCGCTATGTAGGTTGGAAACTTTCACTCTCAAGACATGGAGGAGTGAGGGCCTGTCCATGAACAGCATGTGAAGGATGTTGAGTCCAGGAGACTTCAGCAGCAGTTTCAGGACAGGACTCCATAGTCAAAGGAACAAAAGTCTTGACCTTGGACTCCACAGTCAAAGGAACAGAAACCTTGACCTTGGTGTGTTACACGAGGCACAGAAGAGGTCAGACCTGTAGCCAGGGAATTATCTGCTCTACTCCAGGATTTGGGAGAGAGGTACCATAGGCTCTAGGACCCCTGGACTTCTACGCTGTGAACAAGAGTCAAGTACATAGGATAGCAGCAAGGACTTATGATGGAAAGGGTCAGGGCCAGAGTAGATTCAGGGATAAAGATCTACCTCAGTTGCTTTGATATTCTATGTTTTATGTTGGACATTTAACTACAAACAGAATTACAACTTTTAGTGGAAAAAGATAGACACTTTTGAATGGGGTGCTAAACCACGCACCAGGTAATAGATTATATAAGATCACAAGAATACTGTTTCAGGGAAAGAACACAATTTGAATGATTTATGTGTTTGACACAATGAGATCATCCAAAAACCAGAAGATTTCAGATTTCCATCCTGTCAGGACTTGTGATGGCTTATTGTTTCCTGATACTTAATCCTTCCAATTGAACCTCTTGCTTATCTGAAGTCTGAGTCAAAGGAATGACTATGCCCCGAAGTACATTTCTTCTCAGTGGTTTTGCTCTTGATACCCTTCCAACACTATATCAGTCATGTTTCTTGATCGCACCCATCTGCTTGTGACTTTAATACAAAACCATTGCTCCCATTTTTTTTTTTTTCACACACTGGGATTGAAGGCAGTAATTTAATGTTCTTATAGTAGTAACTTTGTGTTCAATGGGTCTTTGTTCATCAGAACCAGCTGCACGTTGTAGCTCATCAAGCAGAGTTAAGAAACCCAAAATACATGGAAACATAGGAAATGAATCCATACCACTTATTCAAGGAAAGTCCTAGACTTTTCCACAATGTTTAGCATACACACACACACACACACACACACACACGTTTAGCATATATGTGTGTGTAAAATCTTTGGGCGCATTCTCTTAGAGTGGCGGTATTTTACCACTCTTATTTCACCACAGATTTCTGTTTGCCTAGTCATGAGAACATAAAACCCAATTTCAAAAAAATTGGGGGATACTCCATCACAACGGAAGAACTCTTGGTCATTCCACTTCCCTAATAAAGATGCATGACCCTTATCCTGTATCTATGACTCATATTGAAATTGTGGTGCATGGCTTGCTGATATAGCATCGTAACCTTGACGAAAATATCCTCTTTCATCATCAGATTCATATGAAAAGATAAGCATATGTTCTCATTTCCAAAAGTTTTGATAAAATCATTTCACTTAACAAATCTCATAATTTTCAACAGCTCTGGATAAAATTAAGAAGTAAAGGAAATTTAAAAGTCATATACTTCAAAAAAAAAAAGCAATGGGATAACTGTTAGAAATGAAGTAATATAAGTTAAGTTAGGCAGAGCATCTAATCAAAATAACCATCCATTATTAGTAGTATTATAATTACTAGTAATAATACTAATACTATTGGCAATTATCTCTACTTGATTGTTATACTAACATCTGATATTAGCTGTGTGGTTTTGACGAGGTCTCAACTTCCTTTCTCTACATTGCCTTGGTCCCAAACAATTTATAAAATACTTCAATGTACATTCTTTCGTTTAATATTTTCAATGACTGCTTAAGTAAGATGAATCATTGTTTTACAGTTGAGCAAAGAGAAAAGTACTTTAGTCAAGGAATTTGCACTGCTAATGAAAGGTAAAGATGAAGTGAAACCCACATGTTTAGGTCAATGCTCTTTCCACAGGCCGTGTTTTTCATTCACTTTCCAGTTTTCAATGTGTGAGTCTATCTTTCTGGATTAATTGAGTAGCTGTGAAAGCAATGTCACCAACTCTTGACTTCCCCATGTCTTGGCAAAGTAATTAGCAGTGGTTAAGTCCTCAGTCAAGGTGCTAAGTTAGATCCTGTACCCCCATGCTACCGCTGACAGGCCATTTTCCAGCATGCAAAACTTATATATAGTTGGGGTTCACTCTACACTCTACATTGAATGCTCTCAGAAGGGATGAGTGTGTAAATCTTTGATTCATTTCCCCACAAATCTTATCTATTGGGAGGGGAGACTAGAAAGAACAAGGATAAGATTACAAATGGCAAGAAAGTAGTAAAGATTCTGGGGTATCAATGGGGTGTTGGTATTTTTTGGGTGGCCCAGTGACCTTCTGTCTGTGATTGAGCAAAAGCGTGGAATGACCTTCTCTTGTCTCATTTTATCTTGGCCTCAGAATAACTGGTCTGAGGCTGGTATTCCATGACCTGGTTTATGTCTAACAGGAGACTAGCAGCTGGAGCTGAGTGTCACAACAGCTTCTGGATGTCAGGGCTTGCTGACATTTTCATTTTCTCCCAACTGCCAAGCAGCACTCCTTTCTGAATGAACAGTTTCACATAAATTGAAAGATTGTGTAATGCGGTAGATTACAAAACTCATCCTGTGCATCCAAGCCGAGCTACTTTGTTTCATTAATTTCTTTTAAAGAAGGGCCAATTCTGGATATCGCTGTACCTTGTTTGTTGGGAGAAGCTGAGCATATTTAACACACCGGGGAGTGGTCCGTGGCATGATTGTATAATCTATTTAAATTTTTAAAAATAAAGCCATACAACATTTCCCTCTTGTTAAGCTTTTATTTTCAAATCCTTTAACGAAATACTTTACTTACATATTTTTCCTGTAATAGTTTAAGAAGTAGCATTATAAGCATGTTTTTAGAGATACACATACACAGTTCCCATCTCACTATAATTCTAAAATATATTAAAAACATTAGTGACATCAATATTTGTGGTTTACATTATTACCATGTACAGGAAACCCACAGCGAGGTCACATGTATAACTGTATTTTCTATATGTTTTGTTTTCCAAGCATCATTAATTATCTCTTTGCAAAACTTTGTTTAATTTTAATTTTCACTAACTCAACTACAAAGCTTCTACTAACTGGAAGGGCCTGCTCCAGCCTCGGTTGCTCCCTGAAGCTGTCCTTTTGTGATGCTAAGACCTGAGGAATTCTTTCCCATTGCTCTTTGATTCAGTTTTCTCTTTTTGATGGCCAATAACTCCTTGATTTCAGCAAACTCTGCACCTTCTAAGAATGAGCTGCTCAAAAACTTGGAGGATAAATACGGATTCTCTTTCCTTTATATACTTTACAATCTTGGTTCATGGCGTCCCCTCTGTGGGGCACAGGCTTCACGAGCCTCCTGAGAAAGACGATATAGGGGATTTTTAGACCTTCACCATCTGAAAAATGCCTCCCCTCCCCCCACCCCACTCTCACACACATTCTATTAAATTCCCGGTTTGTTCATGTATAGACTTATTAGTTGAAAATATTTTCCCTTCGGAGTATAAAAACATACATTTGCAAAAGTGTGAAGAACATATATAGAAACATATACAGAGTTGTAATTCAATGTCACCACAATAAATATGATTTAAAAAATGTTTTCCCTGGAAAATTGACAGCATTTTCATCATATTTAAAATTTTTCAATTTGTATCTTAATTTTCATCGCTGGAGACTGATGATCTGTCTCTGTGCCCAATGTTTTGAAATGTCACAGTGATGTACCTTGCGGTAGTTATCTAACTGGTACAAAACAAACTGAGAGTTTGTCATTCAGTCCTGAGAATTTGTCACGCATTATCTCTTTTGTCTTTTTAATTAATTTTTTGTATTCCTTGCATAATATTTAATGTATGATATTTAATATATTTAATGAATACATTGTATATTGATATTTATAGTGATATATAAATTAATTAATCCATTACATTTCATTTAACAGATCGCTCTCCATTTCATGCTGTCTTCCAACTGCGACCTGAAGCAAACACTACTAAATTATATTATATTTATATTTTATTTATATTTTAAATTATATTTATATTTTATGGTGTTCTAAAACTCTGATTCTACATTATGTTTCTAAAATGCAGCCACTAAAACTCCAACTTATTGGACTTTCAAGGAAGTACATCTTAAATATAGAATGCTTATCATACAAAGTTACTTAATAGCTAATATAAATAAATAAAATGAAAATAAAGATTCAAAAGAGCTACACATAGTGAATAAAATAAATAAATAAATAATAAAATAAACCGCAGGCAGGTTGCCTCTTGCAGGTATAATTCATTCTATTTTTGTTACTCCAGCATATGAATTAAAGCATCACAAGTGATTTATCCATTCTCCAGTCAGTCTATATTTTAGCTGTGTCTAATTTTATCTCTGATGTGGCTTTCTGGCATATATTCCTGCCAATACTCTAAGCACGTCCGAATAGACTCTTCTCCAGCACTTGATACTTCCAAATTCCTTGGTTTTTACAGTCTGGCATGTATATGGTGTGTCATGGTTTTCACTTCCTGATTGCCAAAGACATGGAACATCCTTTCATAATTTTATGACGATGTGATCTTCCTCTTCTGGGAAATGCTTATTAGAATTTTCTTTTACTTGGGGGAGGATTTTATTTACATGGTTATTTGTCTTTCTTTTGTCAATTTGTTAGATTTCTTTATACACCTTGTTAGTTATATATGTTGCAAAAATATTTGCCAATTTAAAAAATTTGGAGGTGTATCTTTTAACATGTTAAGTATGTACAATTTCTTACATGATCAGCATTTTGTGTCTCTTTTTGCAGTTGAGATTCTTGTTATTTATTTATGTAGATATGCACTTTTATTACATATATTTTTACGTCAATTTTAGTTTTTGTACAATGTGTGCTTTCTCATCCTACTTATAGTCCCCATGAAATTCCCACCACGAAGTCACCTGTGCACCATCACCACAGTCCCCTTGTGTTCTTTCACCCCTGTTTTGATCCAACTCCCCTCTCCTGCCTGCAGAATGTCTCTGGTTTATCGTTGCCTGTTGATTTTGTTATTTTCTTTATTACAATTACTTTTTTCTTTCCTGATCCCTTATTTGGATGCTCTACATTCCTCCTAAGAGTGAACCACTGTATTTTTCTTTTTCTTTCTGGCTTATTTCACTAGGTATGATCCCTTCCAACCCACTCCTAGATATTTTCCCACTGGATACAAAAACATTCATTCTAAGGAACACCTGTATCCCTATGTTTATTGCACCATTATTTACAATAGGTAAGCTATGTAGACAACCCAAATGCCCCAAAATAGATGACTGGATCAAGAAGATGTGGTGCATATACACAATGGAATATTACTCAGCAATCAAAAAAGATAAACTCATGCCTTTCACAGCATTTTGTGTCTTTTTAAGAAAATGTCTTCTCCCTCAAAGTCAGAAAGGTATTATCTCAAGGTAATTTCTAAAATTTTTGCCTCAAAGAGGATGAGAGCAACCCTGATCGAGTCTTTCTGTCTGATATACTGCAGTCCACAAGTTATTCTCTGTCTTACTATCTAGAAAATCAACTCTGGTCACCTGGAGATGCCACTCTTTGCATGGGGAAGGGACAGCATGCAGGCTGCTAGGAGTGGGCGAGAGAACCTCAATGTCACCTGCTTCCTTAACAGACTGTGAATCTGTGTGTCTATTTTTGGTACTAACCTGCATTCCAGAGGTACCTGGAACTGTTAATTCTGCATCCTTTGCTATCTGTGAGCACATTAAATTGACTATCATCAATTATGGTCATCACTCACTTTCCAGGATTCCATTATGGGTCAATTATCACAATCATAACCAATCTACTTTTTAAAATTAATTTGCTTGTGTTTATTGAGGCCATATTGACGTTGTTGTCTTTTGGAAGTATAAACTCCCCTCTTCAGGTGCTGTTACAAACATTTACTGCTCTCATATTCTCTTTGAGTCTCTTTGTCTTCTTAGGTTAATGTTTTAAAACAACTCTAATGAGAATAAGAAACTTTAGCTATTTTCTTGTGTGATTCTGGGAAGGACCTGAGGTTGAATGAGTGTGTGTCATCTGCCATCTTTATGCAGATGCCCCCAGGACCCCTGCAGTCACCTTCCAGCGACCATGTCCTTGTGTTAGTGGGCTGACGCCATCTTGACTCAGTTTCCAATGTTGTGGAAGAGACAATTTTTAACTATTGGTGCCTCTTGGTGACCACCCTATGTCATTGCAGACAGCAGCTTCTTCTGATATCTGAGCTGGTCTCAACACCTCAGAGACATAGCTGAGGCAAATGATTTCCATGTAACTCTCAAAATGCCTTCCAACAGAAATGATGCCGCCAACTCTAAATCTTGCCTTGTTCACATCCCACCTCAGTTTCCTCCGACTCTCCCCTGTTCCCTTGACACCCCAAACCACCATGGTTCCAGGAGCAGTAATATTGGCCACAGAGTCTGTGCATTTGGGACCTGAACACCTGTTAAAAGATCGCTTAGGAGAGCAGTGAACATGGCCCAACTTTCACCATGGAATGCATCTCTTCTCCAGGAGTCAGCTATAAGACAGGGCATCTGCGGACTGAAAACTTCCAAGTCCGCCATAGTGCAGCCCTAACCTGGATACTTAATTCTCCCTCCCATTTTAGGAAGCGAGAAAACCAATTTTCTAATTCTCTGGGACTGAGTTTCTTAAGTGGGCATACAAATCTGATGGAATCTTCTTAAGATCCAGATTTTAATGAACTAGCACTTTGGTGAAGTCAGAGTTTCTATGTATCCAACAAAGTCCTGGTGCTGGGTCACCATTCCTGGTGGTGGGGACCCAGCGGGCTAGCTCTCAGTCTCGTGCCTCTGCTGCTCTTTCCTTGTTTATGTCCCCATGACAGTGTCCTAGCTGGGGGGGGGGGGGGGGTCGAGCATACATGCTCATCCCCCAGGTCATCAGACCCAAATACCTCCTAGGCGGGACTCAGCCAGTCACTTCCCCCCCACCCCCAAGCCATCTGAGTCTTTCTTGAGGGTCCTGGAGAAAGCTCAGTGTCAAATAAGCCAGATCCCACTCCTTGGACCTGTGCTGAGGACCTTGGCTGCAGGCTGCCACCGCCATGTTGCACGGCGAGATCACCAGCGTGTCTAGTAATTGCTACACTGATACAGAGCTGCTGACCCAGTGCACCGCACTAATATCTTTCTGATCATGAGGTAAGACCGGAAGGCCGTGCACTAGCAACCTCATTTCCTGCGTTTCTCCAATGGCAGCGACCGCGAGTGGTGGGCCACGTGGCAAGCGGTGGTCACGTATTCTCAGAATGCCACAGAGACTCACGGACATGAATCATCATGTTTGAAGGACGATGAAAAGTTCCTGGAGCATCTTGTAGAAATTTCACAGAATCTTTGATGATTTCTTCAAGTCATTGCATAACTAACACAAAATGGAAGAGAAAATGTGTCCTACTTGACACAGAGGTGATGCCAGACCACAGAATTATGGAACACACAAAGATAAAACAAGTGTCTGGTTATTTTTTGAAGTAGAAAAAATTATCCCAACTTTTTGTGTTGAATTATTGTTTGGGGTAGTTTCTGTAAACTTATGATTCTATGATATTTTGGAATAGACCTTTTCCCTGACACTTGGACGGTAAGCAAATCTCTCTCTATTGTATACTTTGCTTCATCGTGTATTTCTGCTAATTCTTCACACAGTTGCTCCATTCCAGCCTTGGGCTGGCAAGTCCATCATGCCTTTGTAAGAGACTGGGAAATCTTGTTGGTGAAGAGGGAAAAACTGACTTCTTGCTTCCAATATGATTAAGCATGTCACGTAGGGAGGACATACTTGCATCCTGAGATCATCTGTACTATGGTCATCATCTGATGACAAACTTCCTCATCATAAAAACTTGGCAGAAAACAGTGTATTTCAGATTTTTGCTGTCTTGATGTCTGCCATTATGCCACGACCTTTTTGGAAATGAAAATGACACATGAGAGTCATTTATCCCACATGTATTATAAATCTGTAAACTTTGATCGCCATTCATGCTTGTTTTCCTTTGAAGCCTAAAGTTACTTTTTTTCTTTACTGTTCTAAATGTTTCTCTCTGGTCTTTTTTATACTATTTCCAAGGTTCCCCTAACATCAAACCCACCTGAGTTCTACATTCAACGTCAACAGCAAAATGTAAACAACAGTCCACTTTGTCCAGCAACGTAGTGACCAGAAATGATCAAGAAGCAATTTCAAACTTGACTGCATCTCTTCGAAGAATATGAGAGACTTCCAGGTGGAAACCCATACAACAGCGTACACATCTGTCTGTAACTCTCCCATCCTCAACACCAGCCTGACTCCACAATATGCTGTTGTTTCTATTGTGACACTGCTTGCACTGTTCTTCATCTTAGAGTTGGCTTTTTTTTTCCTCTTTCCCTCAGGGATGAGATCCCAGTGAAAACAGGCATCGCATCGTCCTCTTCTTCGATGCGGGTGCCCCTCAGTTCTCAGTCGATGTCAATACGAAGCACCCCTCCAGACACGAGGGCGGAACTGCCTTGCCTTGGAGCTATTAATGTTTGAGGCTGGATAGTGGTTCTTATTTGGGGGTGGGGTGGGGTGTGCTTTTCTGGGGATTTACAGGGCTGGGGCTGTAAGTCTCTCTGGAGAAGGAATTAAAGACAGGCCCTCCCTGGTGGTGCAGCAGGTTAGAGCGCAGCACAACGAGCTAGCTGCAGCCACTTCAGTGCAAGTTCGAACCCCAACCCCGGGAATGGAGGTCACCCACAGGGCACAGCAGACCTCTCCTGACCTGCCCGCTGCTCCCCTCAGCAGTGTACTTCATCAATCCACCTGTTCTGCTCCCCACTCTGTGTCTGGTGAATCCTCTCACGACCCCTGCACCTCTGGCTTGTACCCAGTTCTGCACGCATAAGTAAATAAATCTTTAAAACGAAAAAGACATGTTTAGCAGCACTTTCTGGCCTCTTCTCATTAGGAGACCCCTTCTCTCCTGACAAAATATGTGCCAAAGTTCACCTGCTTGAGAAATGCTGCAGCTTTCAAGTGATTTCACTTAAGACAGGGCCATAAGGTAGCATGGAAAGAAGGAAAATAAAATATGGCTTATATGTATTAAATGGTCTTGTTTTTAAATAATTATTTTGATAATTTTTGAAGCCTGCAAGTAGGTAGAAGGGGAAGCGTCTTTAATAGCACCTCTCCTATTAGGTGCTGAACTCGTAGTGACCCACAAAATGAGAAGAATGAACTAGCACCAGGACCAGGAGGCCCTATTTGCTTGGATGTTCTCTAGTAAAGACTCACCCTCAATTTCAAAATAAAAAAACAGCTGGTCACAGTCATCAAACCACAGACTGAAGACATAAAGAGTGTGTTCCAAGCCTAGTTTTGCCATCTACAAGCTCATGACTTGGGGCAAGTTATTTACTTAACTGGGCTTCAATTTACCAGCCTATGAAGATAAGTTTAATTATATCATGTCCTTCAAAGGGTTCTGTGAAGGTTAAATCTAACCACTCTAAGTGCCTAGTACACTACTAACCTTAGCACTCAGTAAATATTAGCACTTAGACATAAAACTATTAATTCTACATAAAAAGAAGCACATCAATGATGTTTGTCAGTTATAAGACCCAAACTAATTTCAGAGGCATTAAAGTAAACTTTATCATTTCCTGGGGAACTGATCTTAGCATCTTTTCATGTGATTATTGAGCATTGATGTTTTCTTCTGTGAAAAACTGAACATCTTTGAGTTCATTATATATTTTTGAAAGATTTCTTTATCTATGCATATAGGACTGGGGTACAGGCCAGAGGAGCAGGGGTGGTGAGAGGCTTCACCAGCGACCGAGTGCGGAGCAGAACAGGCCGACTGACGAAGTACACTGCTGAGGGGAGCAGCGGGCAGGTCAGGAGAGGTCTGCCGCGCTATGTGGGTCACCTCCGGGGCCGGGGATCGAGCTTGCACTGAGGTGGCTGCAGCCAGCTTGCAGGACTGTGTCCTAATCTGTTGCGCCACCAGGGAGTTCCCTCCATTTTGGAGTTTTTTTTAACAGTTTCTTTCAAAGAGCAAATGTTCTTAACTCTGATAAAATCCAGTTCTCTTTTTGTTCTGTTTTCATTTATCACCTGTTCATTTGGTATTCTAAGAAAGCATTCCCTGTCTCAAAATCACACAAATTTTCTCCCATATCTCCTCCTAGGATTTTCAATTTTCACATCGTGCTCTATAATCTACCTCAGGTTAAACAAAATGTGGTATCATCATACAAAGGATACTACTACCATTCATAAAAAGGAACAAATCACAAACCCAGAGAACTTTCAATGAATTTCCAAATCACTAGGCTTAAGTCAGACCCAAAAGAGTAGTTGCTGTATCAGGTCTTTGTAAAAAAATATTCCAGAAAACATAAAATTATCTATAGACAAAACAAACTAACATTTCGCCTGGGTGGTTTGTGTGCAACTCTTATCATGGCCGCTAGATGTCAGACTTGTTACAGGAAAAAAAATCAAGTGCCCAATAACATTGGCTCACCTCTAGTCTTGAAGTTTGCCTAAGGTGACTTAGAGGAATCTCGCTCCCTGCTTCCCACCTCCCTCCTCCCTCCCACCCTCCCTCCCTCAAAGAAAAAAAGTCTTGCTTTAGTATATCGTATCTCTACCGGACCACTCTACCAAAAATCCACTCCCCCTGAGTGAAGGTGGTAACAATTAACATTTCACAAGAGGAGACACCTTTAATGGAGACTAGAGGGTCTTAAATGAAGAACACTTGGTTTCACTGCAGATTTTAAGAACGAAGCACTTTGGGGGAAAACACAGGCACACCTGGTATTCAGGTTACTTTTTGCCAGTGTTGCAACATCTCCACAATAATGAGCCAGCGTTTGTGTGTGCCCAAAAGATCCCAGGCCGTTACCTGCCATCCCAACCACTCTCAGAGGCAAGCCCTCGCCTCCTGTTTCCCCTGGAGCAGAAGCAGAGCACCAGAGAGACAATTAATCGTCCAGATTCCTGAGTCAGTGGAGAAGGGCCTCAAGTTCTGGTCTGGTCTTCAATGCTGAACTGATACCACTGGGAAATAGTACATTTTTGTTTCAAAAATTCTCATCAAATCTTGACTCAAAGGGGGCATAAATTTGTTTTGTTTCTCTTGTCCCACATGGGAGTGAAATCATTGGAATCTTTCTCCTGACTTTGTTCATACAGCTGCATCAGAGCCCCAGTTTTATCCAAGGACAACCTTCCTTTATTTGCAATTCTCTTAAGGCAGAGGTGCTCCTTCGGGCCAGGTGGGGCTGCTTCCTCAGCATGAGTCTCCACAGTCACTTGTGAGGCTTCCTGCGGGCTAATAGTATCGGGTAGGCAGCGGGGATGCGTGCTACAGGCAGCCATAGCTTCCAGCAGGGCCTCCTGCCGCAGCTCACAGGCTCACCTGGCACTCAGTGTGCACTGTGCCAAATGTCTTCAGTGGCTGCTTTGTGGGGGCCTTTGGGAAGTGCAGCAGCAACAGAGCAACACTAGGGGTCAGGAAGAGCCTCTGCAAGCTCACTAAGTGCCCTTCAGCTTGTCAGCTCCAGACTGGTTCTCAGACATTATTTGTGCGTATTACAGGAAGAGAGCAAATACATCCATGAGCTATGAGAAACATTTTCCCATGGGACACGAAGGTTACAAATAAAAATGCATTCAGTGAGGACAAACCCTGCAGGGCTGAACTGAACTTGTGGCCACTTCTCTGTAAACACAAGGACTTTGATGTTATTATCCCATGTGATACTAGATTCTGTTATACCATATTAACATTATATAAATCATATTACTTTACATAGTGTAATCCCATTGTATGTAACACATTGTATAGTATCCTATTCATCATATATTCTATTATGATGTGTCCTTTTGTTAAAGGGGAAGGATGTCCTAAAGAGGCTCTGCAGTCTTGTTGACCCCACTCCTACTCCAGCTTTCTGGACTCCACCCCCTACTCCAGGGATTGGAAACTACAACTCCCAGCAGCACCAGGGAGAGGACTGCGAGGACCCAAGGGCGGAGCTAGCAGGCATTCTGGGACTTTGGGGGATAAATAGGGCGCCATTTTCCCAAAGGCCTTCTCTTGCTTGGGCAACTATCAGTTAGTTTGTTACCAGAGCTCCCAGTCAGCAGAGCAGGTAAGATATTCTAGTTACCTTGTATCTCTCTCTTGCCCTGGGTTGTTCCTTTTTCTTTCCCCCTTTGTAAAGAAACCCAATATTGACCCGTTTGTATGCGCCTGCAGTTTAACTAAATTTTAAGTGTGTGGGTGAGGACCCAGAGACAGGCAGCCCAGTTCACACTGGGGTGCCCTGTAACAGTTTCATATGATACTAGTCATATTATAACCACATCATGTTAACTTTCTGTCTCTGTCCACTGAGATATCTCAGACAAGAAGGCACCCACAAAGCAAGCCCCCTCCCAGCCCTACATTCCATTTTCTACTAAAAGAATTGTAGCTTCTCAAAAAGCCAGATTCCAGAGATGAAGCAGGGCAGAGACAGGGTGTGGGGTTTTATACAAAATCACTGTTGTGGACACTTTAGCCAAGTCAATGTCATAAAAACCAAACAAAACACCAGGGACAGATCCAGACTGAAAAGATTAATGAGACAGACAATCGATGATTAGATGTGAGAGATTTTGCTGGATCCTGGATCTTCCACTCTCTCTGTCACACACCTGCACACATACACATACAATTATAAAGATGCTATTAGAGCAATCAGAACGTTTAAATATTACTCTGTATTATATGACCTATTTAATGAAGTCTAATTTTCTCACGTGTGATAATGGTATTGTGTGCATATTCTTGGGCACATTAAAGGCCTCAGGAAAAGCCAAATCACGTCTGCACCTTGTATTCAAATTGTTGGGGAGGCAATTCTTGGATCACCACAGTGTAATCTTTTGTAAGTTTACTGGGCGCAGGCTGAACTGACATAGCAGCACAGAAAACTCCAACCAAGCTGGAGAGAGTCTCAGGGGTACAGTGAACGGAGGCAGCTTATGTAACCACTCTTCACAGTGAATAGGATTTTCTTAAAAGAGAGGAATCACTGGTGGCCACTTCATGATCAGCACTGGGCATCTTGGACATGGTTTAAGCATCTTCACGTTTCCCAGAGGCAGAAATAAGAAATGCTCAGGGCAAGTCAGGCTTGAAAACAAGTCAAATTAAGCTTTGTTTGGGAAACAGAGCTGGTGTCTGCGGGAGGCGTTTTCAAGCTGGTTCTCCATTTGCTTTTCTCTCTGAACATCCCCCACTCTGACTCCATATTGCCCTGATGGGC
>NW_004567117.1:41124040-41126980 GCF_000260355.1 Condylura cristata | reverse complement strand
GAACAGGCAGATGGTTGAAGTACACTGCTGAGGGGAGCAGCCGGCGGGTCACCTGTGGCCTGTGGGTCAGCTCCCTGGCCTGGCTCAAAAGCCAGGTAAAGCAGCCTCTGAATTTTGTTTTAAAGCGCAGCCTCTCAGAGCTGCGCTTTAACCCATTGTGCCACCAGGGAGGGCCCTTGTCTGCCCCTTATATTCAAACTGTTGGGGAGACAATTACTTATACACCTAACTATTCCCACTCAGTTCCTGACTAGCATGGCAAAACAGAGGACAGAAGAAAGTGAAAATATTGCATTATTATATATGTATAGGTAACATACATACATACTAAATAGTACTAAATAACACAAGTGTATGCATTGCTAAACATAGCAATCAATAATAATGGAACAAGACTAAATGTATGATTTATTATTTATAGATTCTATTGGAGTCCATTAAAAAAAATAGAGCTATCCAAAAAATACAATTTTCACTAAATTTGCATTCCAAAAGAGATAATAATAATGTCAAATATCTTCCCCCATTCTAATAACCCATAATGAAAAGTGCATTATCACTTAAATAAAGATCCCAGGTCAAATTCAAGCCTTGGGTTTCTTCATTATGCAGCAACACACACACACACACACACACACACACAGAATCTCTGTGAGTACTTTCAAGTCCACAGGGCTGCTGCCTAAATTGAAAGAATTTGCCTCCTTTTTCCTTAATTGTTCTTGTCTTCCTTCATAGATGAAAAATCCTACCAAATTTAGCAATACAAGTGTCAGTAACTTAGTAAGCAAATCATGACCTAGATAAAATTAACTAAAATTGGAAGCAAATAAACCTTTCTTCTGAATTTTGTTTTAATCACTATTATTTCTTCCTTTTACAGGATTAGTGTCTGTATTTAAAATTGCTCCTGTAAGGTGCTAGAATGTGTAAAGTGGATTGCTGAAATTCTACAGCAGCTCCTTTTCTAGAAAATTCCATGTTCCTAGTGAATGTGTGAAACTGTGCAAGTTATAACTGCTATGCTATAAGCTTTATAGCTTTTTGATTTAGAAATAATTCATAAATAAAACATTTGTTACCAAGCAGCAATTTAGAAAAATATTTGAATTTTATTTCTCAGACAATATTATTCTCATGTAGAAAGAAGCGATTTTCCGCTCTGAAAATTTTAATTACGCCCATAAAATTAATTAAAAGTGTTTACGGCTGATCCTTTGAACTTCTAGGCGTCCTGGTCTAACTTAGTGCCAGTCAGGCTTATTTTAAGTGTTCCACTTAATGATTGATTCACTATTTTGGCAGATTTTGTCTCCTCATTCCTTTTCTCAATTTTGGAAGGTTCAGATCAAAGAGATTAATTCATGAGATATTTCATGTTAAATTTTATCTTTCATCTTAGGCCAGATTTCTCTTAAAACAGAGACACAATGATTCAGCACAGATCTGCTGGGACAGCCGCAGGAAGGACTGTCCCAGGCATTCTGCCCTGGAATGGCAGCTCTGGGAGGGAGCTGGGACTTTCTTGTGCAATGGAATCTCCTGTTGACAGTGGAGAAACCTGTGGCAGCCCCATGCTGCTATAGACCTCACAGGTGAGCACATAATGCACAGGCCAGTATGTGCGCAATACAGTTACTGACACTCGTATTGCTAAACCCAAGTGAAAATCCCAGAGGAGGGATTTTCCCTCTATGAAGAAAGACAGGTAAAATTAAGAGGGTAAAATGGGGCAAATGCTTTGAATTTATACAGCACCCTGTGGAGCTGAAAGCACAGTGATATTCTCTCTCTCTCTCTCTCTCTCCCCCCCCATCTCCCTCTCTCTTCATCTCCCTCTCTCTCTCCCTCTCTGTCATCTCCCTCTCTCTTCATCTCCCTCTGTCTCTCCCCCATCTCTCTCGCTCTCCCTCATCTCTCTCTCGCTCTCCCTCTCTCATCTCCCTCTCTCTCATCTCCCTCTCTCTCATCTCCCTCTCTCACATCTCCCTCTCTCTCTTTTATGTTTTTCATCAGTCCTGAGCTTTGTCAATTTGTTTGATTTTCTCAGAGATCTTTGTTTCATAGTTTGTCCTCTTCTGCTTTCACTTGGATTTTGTGATTGTCCTCCATCTTTTTTCCTATAACGTCCTTGGCGAAGCCGGCATTAATTGTCTCTGTGTACCTCTTTGGCTGCTCCCGCAGTACTTCATTTGGAAACTATGGTGACTCAGATGTCAGCATAAACAATGGATGGTATTCACAGCAAATTCTGGGAATGTGTTATTAGGGTGTCCCAAGACACTGGAAGAATAGAAGGCGTGCAAAATTACTCAATACAAAATACTCTAGGCAACTAGTAAATGTTTAATAGTACAGTATTACCAATATTTCTTGGTTAGCTAAACACTACCAAATTTTTGTTCATTCCTGTCAACTATAATTACTATATCCAACCTAAAGCTATTAAATTCTAAATTGTGCAGCAGTCAAGATTGAGAAACAATTTCATTGCTTTATTGTTAATGAACAAACATGGGGAAGATGCCCTTGATCAAGTGAGTTAAGGAAAGTGGTATATTCCTTAGATACAACATCAGTAAATGTGTGGCTGAATGGTTGAAAAAGAAAAGTGTCTGGCACTGCTCAGGGATTATTGAAATAGTGTTCACCAGGAGTATGACCCCACTCACTTAAAAGTCGAGGTCCAATTAAAAAAATTAACTATCTAAGAAAAATATTTTAAATGTCTTTTCTGAAGCATTCCTACCATATTAAACTATACATAGAGACGGGTTGCAAATTACACCACAAAGGTGAGTAAACATTGATGTAAATAATGTAGCCTCCCTACAACATGGAAGAGGAAAACTTCTATAGGAGTAGAAGCAGACCTGACAAAATTTGTAAACAGATTTACAAGACATAAGATAGATGTTAGGCCCTCCCTGGTGGCGCAGC
>NW_004567117.1:41095138-41123670 GCF_000260355.1 Condylura cristata | reverse complement strand
CTCAGTTGCAATCCCCTTGGGTTTCCCAACATTATTATTTTTTAAATATGTTTTTGGTAAGGGTGTGAATTACTACAGATTTTTTCCAAAAATAACCCCACAATTTTTATTTAAATGATATATGTATTAGCCAGCAATCCTGTTCCTGAGAACATCACAGATGGTACCAATATAAAAAGGTATTATGTAAGGATATCTATGAAAAATGATTTGCATTAGAAAATGAGTTTTTATAAGGGTATAGATTAAAAAACTTTGTATCTGTAAATATGTAAATTCCAGCCCTGTTAATACTACCTGAACATTTTAATTGACAAGATAGATGAAGTATTCAGATTTATTTAAGTCTGGGGAACTGAAACAGAGTTGAGGCTGTTGCAAGTCAGGCCTCATTCACATTCAGGCAAGTGACCAGCTCGTTCACGCTCAGACACATCAACCTCCAGGAAGGTGCTGAACCAATGACCTGCATGTGACCTAGCCCTACCTTTTTGTATCTATAAGCCCTCCCCACCCCTCACAAGGCAGACACATAACTTGGGTCTGTGTTCGCCAGGCCATAGGCCTCATAAAACCATCAGTTCTCGTCCCTTTTGGGAAGCCATTGTACTGATCCAATGACACCATATATGTTAATAGGCCTTTTTTTTTTTTTTTTAATGAATTAGCTCTCAGATGATTAATGAGATTTCCATGAATGTGGAAATACTTCATTTCATTCTCATCTTCCCCATGAGGTAGAATGGCCTAGAACTGAGAGCAAGGGATAGACCTCAGATTCAGAACCTGTCACTCATTAGTGAGTAAATTTAATCAAATTATTTAAACATTTTAGGTCTCAGAATGAAGATAATAACAATACCTAACTGATAACATTTAGGGAAAATTTAATGAGATAATAGGTATGCGATACTCAAAACAGTATATCATCTAGATAGTCATTGAAATATTCATTTTTACCACAATTTAAGAGGAAAATGGATCATAAAAGTTATGTATTCAGTTGAAATTAACAAACCTATGTATGTAATGATTATATTGTCCAGGTAAGAGACAATTTATAGATATTAGCACATTAAACATCAAGGGTTAACTGTCCTGTGACATTTTGTGCTACCAGCCAATGCTAAAGACAGCGATATCTGAGTTGGTAACTTGCAGATCACTGTTATCTGGCAAAATGATTTTTTACTAACATCAAGCAAAAGAGAAAGTTGGGAAGTTTGCAGAAGAAAGATTTTCTGGGTTTTCTAGGTAAGTTGCCATGGTCTTTCCTTTCATGGAATGAAAAGACTATTTTGCTCTTCAACAAATAGTGCTAAAACAATTGGTTATCCATATGGAAAAAAAAGAAAAAGTCCATCCTTATTTTTACATCCTACATAAAAGTCAATTTTAAATGGATATTAAACCTAAACACAAAAACAGTAAATCACCAAAACATAAACAGAAGAGAATGTCTTTGTGAACTTGGCATCAGCAAAGTCTCTTAGAGAGGATGCAGGACACACACCATAAAAATATATATATGAGGTCCTCCCTGGTGGTGCAGTGGGTTAAAGCGCAGCACTGAAAAGCTTAAGCCACTTCCGCATGAGTTCGATTCCCGCCTGCCCGGAGGTGACCACATGGCGCGGCAGACCCCTCCTGACCCGCCTGCTGCTCCCCTCAGCAGTGTACTTCCTTGATCTGCTTGTTCTGCTCCCCACTCTGTCTCTGGTGAATCCTCTCACCCTCTGCATCTCTGGCCTGTACCCCAGCTCTATGTGAATAAATAAATCTTTAAAAATATATATATATATATATATAACAAATTGGACATCATTAAAATTAAAAATTTCTGCTCATCACAAATATAGTTAGAAACCAAGCAACACAAGACACAGACTGGAAAAACATATTTGCAACATATATATCTAAAAATATATTCAGAATATGAAAAGATTTCCTGCAACTCAGTATTTAAAAGAAAACCACCTCAGTGGAAAACGACTAGAGCAAACACTTCATAACTCAATATAAATTAGGGATCAGTAGACAAATAATGGGTATCATTAGTCATCAGAGAAATGTAAACCAAGACCAAAATGAGGTACTTTTACACACCTGCTAAAGCAGTTAAGTGAAAACTATTTACAACTCCAACAGGACAGGATTTGGAGTAACTGGAACTTTCATTCCATGCTAGTGAGAATGTGACATGCTTCAACCACTTTGGAAAACTGGCATTTCTGGAAAGGTTAAATCTCTCTTAGCCTAAGACCTAGCAATTCTACTACCAAGAATTTATACAGAAAAATGAAAAGACAATATCCCTACAAGCTGTTACAAGAATGTTCATAGCAATATCAACCGTAATAACCCCAAATCAGAAGCAGCCCAGATACCCAGGAACATGAGGACGGAGAAACAAAAGGTGAATGTTCTATTCATCCATTGATTTGGAATTTTAGAAAAGGCAGACAACTGGCTTCTGACAACAGAACCACCAAGCAGTCGTTGCCTAAGGATGGGCAGGAAGGAACTTTTCAGGGTGATGGAAATGTTTTTTCTGACATAATAAATATCTGCCAGAAGGATCTGAACATTTCCTTAAGTGGATATTATACCTGGAAGAAGGAGAGAGGGGAGGCGAGGAAGACCTGAATTAGGCCTCTTACCTTTTATCTTAATTCCAATCCATGTGTTAATCTGCATTCTGGCTTCTTCTAAATTATTTCTGAAATCCAAATGTGTAGGCTTCTGTTTATATTGATATAATTGTTCCATACAGTCTAAATACTTCTATATAGGGAGAGTAGAAAAACAAAACACAGCAAATATGATTTTAATAATTTGGACCTTCCATGGTACGAATCATGGAATTAGAGGCAGAAGATGTATAAAACAACATTATGCAGGATTAGACCCAAGTAATAAAATAATCCATCTTGGCCTTGTTTGAGAAAGAGCTAGAGAAAACTGACAAGTTGCTCCAGGCTGTTCTTCCCTTGACGGGACGTGTCCTTTCTGCTCTTGAGTTACATAACTGCCTAATTGGGGTAATCACATGCAAGGGAATTAGGTCCTCAGTCTGGGGTTTCCAGACAGCAATTCCTCTTTCATAACTGTTGCTAAAATACTGTCAGAGTTGTTGTTTTTGATCCAAAGTTATGAGAAATGCATGCTCTTAATGTTGCAGTTGAACCTAAACCTAACTGAATGTGCCACAAATTATTGTCTGAAAATGAGAGCCCTAAACCTTTTTATATTTGTCCACATGAAATAGAATGCATATACAAAATACTTTCATATTTTCTATGTAGAGCAGGATCTAAGTAGATAACTTAACCTACACGTTCGATAGCACAATGATAGAATAATGAAATAAAAGCACAAAAAAAAAGGCTTCTACCTTCCCGATGGAAACCTGTCCAACTCACCAGGACTGGACTGGCTGCTGGTGGCCTTGACCATGGCTGGATCTGCAGATTTCAGAGAGTGCTTGAGCAGGGGACCTGCTGCGTTTTGCACACACTAAGATGAAACTGGAAAATACTCGAAATTGGCCATTATTGTATCCCACACCTACAGGCTGAGGTGAAGCAGGAGGCTCTGGTTTTGGAGCAGGGCATGCATATCTAGACTCAGAGACCATGCTTCCACCACTCGAACACACTGACGCTTTTGCCTGTGAGCCATTTCACCCCACTTGATACATGTGGAGGGCAAGTGCCCCCCCCCCCAAAACACAACCACCTTGCAGATGGAGGTGTTGGCAGGCAGAGGCAGTTCCCTGTGGAAGCTTCTCCTGCCATGAAATGACCTGGCACACACAACCCATGCTGACGTGTCCTTCTAAGGACAATCGGTCAAGGGAAAACTGTATTTACTCTTATTTATAATTAATAAGAATTGCAGTCATTGGCTTTGGTTTTAGTAACCTCAGCACAGCAATAACAGAAGGTTGTGCCTTCCAGGAAAAGCAAGGACCCTAAAACTCAGAAGGATATTCCATCTTAGGTACGTTCACCTGAAATACAGGTGCATTTCTATTTTTTGAACCCTCAGGATGGTCCAGCTTCTGTCATCAGTTTCCCTGATGAAATCGCTTTGAGGACGTTTGCCCTTGTGCACGTTCAAGGAAAGGAATGGCTCTTGTTCCCACAGTTGACTTGACTCCGTGCCGACTTTTTGCTCTGTTCCATTTTACTGAGGTTGGCAAGGGTTTGCAGCACTGTGATGTGAGGTTCACCCCTCCCAGGTGGGCGTCACCACCTCACACCCACAGTCCTCCCTGATATCCCATAACCACAACTCTGACAGTTCCCCATTTTGTCATCTCTCATTTGCAAACCTCAGCATATTTTAAAACAGCCCACGTGAGCATTTGACTGTGGGTGTCTCTAATTAGACTCAAAAGGCAAGTGGATTTTATTGCCTCAAACTTTTACTCCTCATAGACCAAGGCAACCTATTAGAAGAGAAAAAAAGCAGAGGAGGAAATAGGTCACTCTTGGGTTTCAAGAATTGTGCAGTCCCTTTTAATTCATTCAAATGAAGCATCTACAATGAGAAACAAAGACCGTTCTCAAAGGACATTCAATGCTCCAAAAACTCCAGATGGGACTCGGGAATTCCCCTTCTTGCACATAGTGTTAAGCTCTTAAATTTTTATGAACTTTCTTTTATTCCGCCCACCTTTCTTTTCAGTTTCTCAGTCAAGTTCATTGTTTTTCAGAAGATAGTATTTTCAAAAGGAACACTGATCCTGAAAACAAAACTTTTCCGTGCTCTTAGGCAAGAGCCAGCATTATTTTGAGTTGTTTCCAGATTTTACCTAATGTAACTAGTGCTGCAATAAACATAGGGGTGCATGTATCCTTTTGAATTAATATTTGTATGCCCTTTGGGTGGACCCCAAAACAAAACAATTATAAGCCAGAGATGCCCTACAGGGGAGGGGGTCAGAGAGCGACTGGAAGGAGAGAGAGAGGAATGCGGAGGACTGGGCGATGATGGGCGGGTGAAGTGGGGGAGAAAGGAAGTAAACATTATTTTAAATAGAACAATAATGTAAGTACATATATAGATTAATAAAAAAGTAAGAAAAAGAGCCCGAGTCAGGTTGTGTGAAGCTACAGTGTAGACACTCACTGAGACACATGGTTATTTACCTTGATAATCCTGGTGTTAGAAAGAAAGCTGAGCCTCCAAAATGGATTAAAAATTAATCCAGGCTTACTCATTTGCATTGTCCCTTAATTGTATTTAACTCTACATCCCCAGTTGTGAAACACAGCAGGGTATATTTGTCAAAGAATGAATGGCTGTGTTTATAAATGAGTCTTATTATCATTTATGGCTGAAAATATCATTGGTTACTCACTGAACATGCAAAAATAATGACTGAATTCCTGGTAGGTAATTATTTTCAAACATTATTCCAAACTGTCTGTTTCTGATGCTCACCCTATCCCTTTGACATACTCCACTAAGAGCTGATTTTTTTTTTTAAGATTTATTTATTTATGCTCAGAGAACTGGGGAGTACAGGCCAGAGATGCAGAGGGTTAGAAGATTCACCAGAGACACAGTGGGGAGCAGAACAGGCTGACTGACAAAGTACACTGCTGAGGGGAGCAACAGGCGGGTCAGGAGAGGTCTGCTACACCATGAAGGTCACCTTGGGGCAGAGATCAAACTCATGCTGAAGTGGCTTTAGCTTCATAGTGTTGTGCTTTAACCTGCTGCGCCACCAGGGAGGGCCCAAGCTGGTGTTTCTTATAGTCCTAATGTAACCATAGTTCCCTAAGGGCTTCCTGGGAGAACAGCTGAAAGTAAGCATTACAATTCAAGCATTTAAAGGGTGGGCACACTGAACTCATTGGTGTGATTCCCTAGAATCGAAATGAGATAAAGAGGCCATGGTTACAGGGCAGATATTGTAATTGTCTTAAAACACATGTTGAGGACAGCTTAATTTTTGTGTATGTGTTTTTTAAAAGCTGGAAAATGATACGGTGGCAAGGGTTCTGCAGAAATAGACCTTAGCTCCTGGCTAGGAAGAACGTTCTAAAAATTAGACATGTCTGAATATTAGTAAATTGCTTCACACCAAAAGTTTAGCCTTATGGGAGGGCTTTGAACCAAACAAACCACCTTTTACCGCTGGGTAACACCAGAGATCAAAACGTAGAGCGGAGAGTGGGAATTGTAGGAGCGCTTTCATTTCTAAGATGGCTTCGTGGTCTCCTAGATCCTAGGATTTGTTCAGTTATTCAGGAACTTAGTACAAATGGATCCTCCTGGGTTCCCTGCCTTTGTGATTATCCTTAGGAAAAGAGCAGTAGTTGAACCTGGAATTCCATGAATCTGTAGGAAAGAATCACTAAGAGGACAGACTATGAGGTATTTCTCCATTTTATAATGGAGTCACTGAGGAGAAAGTTTGAGTTGTTTCTCAAGCTGTTTGGCCATCAGAAGAGAGAAGGAATTATTTCCACTCCAGACTCTGACTGTGTCCTGGGCACCAAGAGTTCTGCCTTCTCTGGTTGCAGAGCCTGAAACATGCACCAACGTGGGTGGAGAAGCAGTCATGGCACTGCCTTTCCCTTTGAAGGAAGAGAATGACTCCACCACACTCAACCCAAGTTGACTTGCAAAGATTTCTCTCACAGAAATCTGTGTGTGAAGCCACTGACTAATATTCAGACATGTCCACTGTTTGTCCCTCTTCGCACGCTTGCATTTAGCGATCACCTACTACAGGGAAGACATTTGGGAACTATTCTTCACCTGGATGGAAACAGCATACATAAATTTGAACACAAGCACATTGGCATTTAATTTTCCTTGAGTTTACCTATTATTAACTTCAGAGTTTGACATTCGTATGTCAAATTCATTTCCAACATAAGTCCTGGCCAAGGAGACCCTTTGTTGCACCAGTACATCACTCTGTCTATAATAAACAGAGAGGACAAGGCATGCTGAAATACTCCTGCTGAAAAATCTTTCTTCCAGTTACTCAAAATTATTGGTTGAGCTAAAGTACTGGTGATTTTGTAAATGCACAATTCCAAAATTGGAAAAAGGTTTTGCCTATTAAAAATGGCGTTCACACTACAGGCACATCCAGGGCAAGAAGAAACTAATTCATGAAAGAAGAAAATTCAAGGCACCCAATCAAAAGAGAGCCAAGAGCTGATAGTAAATTTCATGAAATCACTGTATACACAGGCATAAAATCTTGGACTATTGTCTTCACAAAGTAAAACTAGCAAATGCCCCCCTACCAAACAATCGGGTGTATCTGGCTTCACCCTAACAAGGGTGAAAAGAGAAAGGACCCACCGTTCAGTAGAAACAGCCCCGGGTTCCATCCCCTCTCAGAGCCTCAGAATGGGGAGGGGAGAGAAGAAAGAAACTAATTCTCCATAGCCTCAGTGAGACGCATGGAGCGGCCACCCTCCACACTCCGTCTTCCCCACCTCTCTCCCCTCCAAAGGACCACGTGAAGGTGCCCAGGAGAGCCTGGGCACCACCAGGGCAGTCAGGAAAGGAGTGCTGGGCCCCTGGCCTGGCAGTGAAAATCAGCAAAGTCTTCTTCAGACTCTAAGAATCACACCTTAAATCTGATTGTCCATTTATTTAAAGGATTCCACTCTTCTATTCTGAGGAAGATTTAGATCCAAGCAAGAAGGAGAGAAGGAAGGACGGATTCACAATAGAGAAAGAATTCTATCAGCTTTAGAGAACTTTGATTCAGGATAGAGGCTGCCCTCCCAGGGACTCCAAAAACAGCTAATAATTCACGAGGTGACTCGCACAGATGACTGGGCTTGTCCATGACTACTGTGCACACTTGTAAACTCAGTCAACAAAAGAACATTTGCTGGTTTCTTTTGTCTATAAAGAGTCTGATTAATAGCTGAGAGCGAGGGCGTGTCTCTGTCTACCGTCCCAGATGTCTGACCACACATATCATGGTATGTGCTAACCCCTGGGTCCCTCCCTCCACCTGCCCTTGCACGTGAGTCTGTGCTGCTGCACGACTCCATCCGGGGCGCTTCACCTGGGGTGCAGAGTATTTTGAACCAACGGACCTATGGCTGATATTTGACAGGCTTTTGGACGTTTAAAAAATAGATAGTTAAACTATAGTATTTGCGCATGGATCCTTGAGATGTGGCCCTTGCAAATTGCATTCTAGAAATGCAGAGTTCAGGCAGCTTTCCCAGCCTCTCTGGGGCCTGTCCGGGGCTTGACTCCACAATCCCACTTCTTTAGTAAACTAGATAAACTAGATTTAAGTAAACTGACTTGGTACCTGTAAATGTAACTTCATGTGTAACAAATTAGTAACACTGAACCAAATCAGATTTATACTTAAAAGGTGTTTCTTTTTCCAGTCCTTGCTTTGCCCGTCTAGGAAAGAAAGTACCAAGTGGAGAGAAGCAAGTGCCGTGTCTGGTGTCATATATTTCTTTAATTTGATAAATAGAGAACAAACTTTGAAACTACACCGCATCTGAAATAATATACTGCAAAAAAAAAACCTAGTAATAGTGAAAAGGTATTTGATCTTTCAAAACTATATACATTTTGTCTCTATGAAGGAGAAACTAAACATATAAACTTGAAATTAATGCAATGTTCTGGTTGACCCTCCCAACCCCAGATCCATATTTTAATTTTTTTAAAGATTTATTTATTTATTCATGTAGAACTGGGGTACAGGCCAGAGATGCAGAGGGTGAGAGGATTTCACCAGAGACAGAGTGGGGAGCAGAACAGGCAGATCGACGAAGTACACTGCCGAGGGGAGCAGCGGGCGGGTCAGGAGAGGTCTGCTGCGCCCTGTGGTCACCTCCGGGGCAGGCGGGGATCGAACTCATGTGGAAGTGGCTTAAGCTTCTCAGTGCTGTGCTTTAACCCGCTGCGCCACCAGGGAGGGCCCATATTTTAATTTTTTACAAATTTTTCCCAAATGTTGTTTATTGACATAAAATGAGTTTGCAACTTTGTATCTGCTCTGGGGGTTATAGGTTCAAAACTCCACAGATTAATATTTTCACACCCTGCCCACCACCTAGAGTACCCCAACAATCTTCCCCTTGTTCCTCTGGGCTCATTTCCTACCCCACTCCCATGCCGCCACCTCCACCCCCTTCATTGCCTCAATTTTGCATTCAGAGGTTGTTAGCTTATTGTTAATTTTGTTGTGACTGACTTTCGCCATTTCTCTGCACCCCCACAAGTAAGTGAGGCCATTCAGTGTGTCTCTCCTTCTAGCTTATTTCACTTAGCGTCATCCTCGCCATTCCCATCTATGTTGTTGCAAAAGGCAGGAGTTCATCTGTTTTACAGCTGAATACCATCTTTTAGATATAAATACACCATTTTTCCTGATCCACTCCACTGTCCCCCGGCACTTAGGCTGTTTCCGTAGTTAGCGATTGTAAATAGTGCTGCAATGAATCACATAGGAGAGCATGTATCTCTTGGACGAGTATTTCAGTATTCTCAGGTAGATCCCTAGGAGTGGAATTGCTGGCTCATATGGTTGATCCGTTTTTAATATTTTAAGAAACCTCTGCACTGTTTTCCATAGAGGCCAGACCAGTCTATACTCCCACCTAAAGCATATGAGTTCATTTCCTCCACATGCTCGCCAATACCTGTTCCTCGTCTCTTGTGTCATTCTGAAGGGTGTGAGATGGTATCTCATTGTGGCTTTGATTTGCATGTCCCTATGATACTGATGATGAGCCTTTTCCATGTGCCTGCTGGCCATCTGTCTGTCTTCTTTGGAGAAGTGTCTGTTTAGCTCTTTTGCCAAATGTTTGACTGCTTTCTTTGTGTTGATCTGTATGTGTTCTTTATATATTTGGGGTGTCAGTTCTTTGTCAAAAGTATTACGTGCAAATATGCTCTCCCATCTGGCAGGTTGCCTTCTGTTGTGCAACAGCGCTTTAGTGTGATGTGATCCCAATTGTTTAGCTTCGCCTTTGCATCACTGTCATTGCAAGTGCGTCCCCAACAACGTTTCTGAAGTCAGCAGCATGGAGAGTTTTGCCTGTTTTTTGTTCAGTGTATTTAATAGTTTCTCACAGCCATGTCTTTAATATGATATTGAGTTAATTTTTGTGTAAGGTGTAAGATGGTGTTTCTATCTTTTTCTTTTTTTTTTTCATATAATCAAGTGCATATTTGATGAGACCCTGCATTAAATGCTAATGGTTTCTTAGGTCAGCAAGGGAAATGACCCTTCACATTTATTTCGAACAATTGAGCTTAGTCCCTGGGATTTAGGTGAAGCTGGAGTGTCTGTGACAAGTATAGCATTTCAGGAATGACCCCCAGGTCTGAGTCTACATTGCCGTCACTATCGGACACTCTGTAATTCCCAGATGATGTCCAGATCTGTGTGCAAGAAGTGGTTATGGGGGAGTGGTGGAAATGAGTGAGGGTAGATAGACGGGATTAGAAATGGCAGATGGTGTAGAAAGACTAAGAGCTGAGGTGGGGACAATCAACCAGGTGTCTGAGAAGAGTCAAGCCACCAAAATCACCTGCCAAGCACTGTTAGAAGGAAGTAAACGCAAAGGAACCCTCCCTTGCTTCCAATTGATCTCAGATCTGTCACTGGCAGTGGTTCCTTGATAGTGCAAGCACAGTTATAATAGAAACCAACTGAATTTTCAAGGGCAGGAGACTTTGCCGCTAAACAAGATGATGTCACCCTTCCTGATGACAAACAGGAATGGGTGGTCAGCTCTGAACACTGTGGACTCAGGGAGCTGCTTTTCCACAATGTTATTTCCTGTGGCAGCTGCAGCCTCCGTCCCATCCTCCGTCACCTCAATGTAGGACTTGTGCATCAGCTTGGACAAATACAGGCGGCCTCCGGCAGCAATTCCAGAGAGGTCAGCTCTGGATTCATCGAAGATGTCCTTCAGCCCCAGGGCTTGTAAATCATGCTTGAGTTCATAGTTTTTTTCTATCTTGAACTGTGGAAGGAATACCTCCACATACTGAGGCCTCATTTTCTTGGGATTGGTCCAGTCCATTAGATTCCGGAAGCTCAGTTTGCTTTCGATCTGGAGGAATAGGGGATGGGCAGTTAGAGCCGTGCTCCTCAGAAGCACATGAAACAACGACTAGAAAAATACCTGACTTTCCATCATTATCTGCCATCACTTATGTGTGTGTGTGAATGAGCCCCCGGGGTGTCTGGAAATGGCTCAGTTACTGAAACAAGTAGCCCGAGCACCCTTTGCTAAATCCCATTTCACTTGTTTGGCTCTGCAGTTCAGGGCATGTCTGTAGCCCTGCTCACAAGTGAGCACCTAAAGCCAAGGCGGAGTGATGGCCAGAGAGAGAAAGAAGCTCATGATTGTTTAAATGAGTGTTTCCTGGCCATTTTCTCATCAGGAAAGCCTCCGTAAATGATAATGCTTGCTCAGCTTGCAACTCCAGCTTTCGGGACAAGGAGCCCGGCGCTCCAGGCTCCAGGGGTGACCAGTACCTCTCCACATAGTCACCCCCAAGGCCTGGGAGCCAGAGACAGTGGAAACAGCCCAGGAGCACTGTAAGGAACCATAGTTAGTCCTCCAGCCCACACCCCTCTTTCCTGCCAGCACTCTGCTCCCCCATGTGATTTACACATTGAATTCACCAACTCTTAAAAGCTGAGCACACATTATTCCAGGCTGACCATGAGGAGGTTATTCATGGTTGTTGCTTTCAAACCTGACATCTGGACACTTCTTGAATTCAGACTCACTGAATCCTAAACAACTTTTCACAGCTATTTAACTGTACTTGTATTGTTTTCAAGGACCTAATTTTATATCATCAAATTTAGTGTCATTTAAATTTTCTGTGCATATCCAGTTTGTGGATATTTTACAAAACTATCCGGTTTTCAATCAAAGTGACAATGTTTTCCTCACTTGATCTACCACACAGCCAACACTCTCATCTTTACTTAGTTAATGTAGAATTAGGTACATCTCGAGCATTTTAAAAATCTGATCTATATATTGGACAATCGATTATAGAAAAAAGAAAAGCCCAGAACATAAATGGAAGAACGAATCTCTCTTCTGAAATACACGATTGTTTTATCTGAACTACTTAGCTGTGTTGCAGATTCTTTGCAGTTGAAAAAGGGAAAGCTGTAAAATCTGACTGCTATGCTTATCAACTTATTTTTGACTTATGAGTAACAGGAGTTCATGTTGCTACACTCTAGATTTACCAGCACCAACTTCCTAACAGCTTCCTGACTGAGCCTATCAAATCAGATCACGTGACTCAAGCGCAGAGCATTTGGCACTTTTTGGGTTTTTAAGAGTTATAATGTATGGAGAGTGACATGGCTGACAATCAGCAAGCTTAGTAAACACCCCTGCTGGTGGAAAGTAACAGAAAGGAGGTGGGATCCCTGCTGCTGAGACAGGATGCAGAACGCTGGGAGGGACCCAATTCACTGGGAGAAGAAGAAGCAGGCTGACAGCAAATCAGGGTCTGTGCTACCGCCATGATCTCTGTTTTGTGGGGGCCCCCTGGGCTGCACTGGTGCTTTGCTCCTGCTGCACTCCTCACACGGCAACCCCCTAACTCTGCTGCTCCTGGGGGCACCACATAGAATGAGACCATACATTGTAACTCTCAAAGACCCAAAAACTGCCATTTGACTCCTGCTGCCTAAAGTTCTTAGCTAATCAAACACTCAACAATACACCAAAAGAAAAAAGTTTTCTCTGCTAAGGGCAAGGAAGATTGAACCTCATTTCCTGTTGAGGTTCCAGAAGGCTCCAACTTTAAAAAATCTTTAGTAAAATCTCAACAGCTACAGCCATGCCTGGCACATAGTAGGGCTCTAAAGATTTGCTAAATCGGTGAGTAAATGCACAAGTCTCTGATATGCGAAATGGCCCAAAACCTTAAAATTGATGGATGACATAATTAACAGTATCCTAAAAGCCTTCCCCAGCAGTGACAGTGACAGTAGCAGCTTACTTGGGAGAGCTCGTTGTCAGGCAGCATTATGTACATGCTAACGCCACCGAGATACTTGAGTTCAAGGACCTGCATCGGTGGGTCATTAATGATCGATAAGTTGAACTTCTGTTCTTGATGCATCATGGAGACTGCTTTCCCAGGACACTGAAAGTCAAGTCACCAAAAAGGAAATTAGAAGCCCACCTCATTTCACTTATTAACCTTGTGCAATAAGATCAGTGCTCCAATTGGTGCTCAGATGCTCCTGAAGAGTTTTTCTTGACATATCGCAAACAGCGGCTGTGCTAGGCACATCTTCATGGTAAAAGCACAGACTTTGCGTGTAACTGTCTGAGTTTAAAATTCCCCAGCTGTGTGACATTGGGTAAATTACTTCACCTCTCTGTCTCCACTTCTTCCATAATCGTCTCTGCTGCACGGGATTATTTTAAGAATTATGTGGATTAATATATCTAGCATTTGGAACACTGCCTTAGTGTTCTACCTGAAAATGACTGTGTAATAAGTAATGTATAATTTTTATATATTGTTAAAATTAAAAATACATGCTATCGGTTTTTTCTTTCTCTCATCAAAAGTAAAATGCAGATTAGGTCATCAAAAACACACCACTTAGGGCCCTCCCTGGTGGCGCAGTGGGTTAAAGCACTGCACTGAGAAGCTAAAGCCACTTCCGCATGAGTTCGATCCCCGCCTGCCCCGGAGGAGACCACATGGCGTGGCAGACCTCTCCTGACCCGCCCGCTGCTCCCCTCAGCAGTGTACTTCCTCGATCTGCCTGTTCTGCTCCCCATTCTGTCTCTGGTGAAGTCTCTCACTGCCCCTGGGTCTCTGGCCTGTACCCCAGTTCTGTATGTACAAATAAATAAATCTTTAAAAAAAAAAAAACACCACTTAAGAATGAAATCCTACAAAAACAAATTAATCCTGAAAAAGACTTGACAATATCCTTCAAATTACTTGGGGGTGGGGGAGGCGGAAAGACCTAGTTGCTCTTATTTTGAAGATATCATTTACAGATTTGAAAATACCATACAGGTATGATAGGTCATGTGTTCCTACAAGGTATTATGATGCTACATACTTGTCGTCTTTTCTAGTCTTCCTTTAGGACAGAAAATTCGACAGAGGGTGGTAGATAATTATTTTTGTATGCCCAAACCTCAGAAAGAGCACACATGAAGCAGTGAGGATGAAAAGTATCCAGTGTCCTAAATCATAAGATTGAGCTTGGCACGAGTGGAGGTTGGGAGTCACAGACACAATCACATTTCCAAGGTCAGGATAGAAACATAAAGCCGGTTATAATGGGAAAGGCTAAAAGTAGACTTCTCAGCAGAGATGATTTTATGAATTTTTAGAGTGAGGGAAGCAAAATCGACAGCAGTAATATAGATTCCATAGTCTTTCTCATCACTAGCTATATGTTATACCAATATTATAAAGGATATAATATATACAGGTATATACTTGATGAGCATAATAAGACATTATTTTAAACAGCTACATATTAGTATGTACTCAACTAAAACTTCTTTGGGGAAAAAAAATAATAAAACCCCAAACCGTGCAAGAGACAGGCATACTGTGTCTTGTTGATTGAAATGCATCAATAACCTACCAGTGGACAAACTGTAGGAAAAATGGGGACTGAAAACCCATTTTTATATTCTGTCAACAATCAGCCCAGTCATTAAAACTAGAACTCTAGAACTGCCTATATTGCTTCATATGCAAGTATACATATTAAGTATGCACCTTAAGTCAGAGCTGTATTTTACTAGAATGTATTGTGCTATTATTTTTATATACAATTTTCAAAATATTTCTGTACCCTTCTCGTGGTTCCCACAGATATACCTGTAATACAGATTTGCTCTACCAGGCCTTCCTAGGGCCCCACAGTCAGGAACTCAGGACAGGTAGGCTGGGGGCCAGTCCCTACAACGAGCCTACAGTTTGTCATGGCCCCATTCTACCTTACTCTCAAATCTCTTCTTCCTTCAAAGCATCACCACACCCTGCCCAGGTGGCTTTTTATTCCTCATCCCATCACTCATTCATTGATAATTGCTTTCTATCAGCTCTCAGCACACTGGTGTTTAAAATATGTCATGCAGAAAGAATATTTGAATGGTGCTTCCCACTTAAAAAAGAAAACTCAATTTGAAAGTTGATTCTGAATTTCCTTGCCTCAACATAGAAGGTGAATTGATTGGAATTTCTGAAAGGTCTGATTTCTGAAAGGAATTTCAGAGGTCAGTTCGTTGAATCACTCTATTGCACATGGGGTTACGGAGATCAACAGTGGTTAAGATGACACAGCTTCTAAGATGTAAGGACCTCCACATGGTCTTTTGGGAGCCAAGACCTTTGACATTTCTGTACTAAAACGATTATTTCCAAATTGGTTTTTAAAAATGTTTTACGTAAGATGTATGATGTTTGGCTAAGATGCTTTAAGTCAATCGTATTAAATAAAGGAACAGATATAGCCAATATCCAAGATGCATAATTTTATAAAATACAACTTTTTCCTTTGTAAAAGGAAAGATATCCTTGCTTTGACTCAGGGGAAAAAATCATAGCTACTGATATGCCCCACAATTAGAATCACAATAAAATAAAAGCTACACCTTCACTCATAGGTTTCCAACTAAAATATATTAAACTAAATTCACACTTTATTACCATTCTCAGTTTTGAATACGTTTCAAGAATTATCAATTTACAGGACCTCCAGTTCTGTTCTATGACCTTGGGTGGCAGGAAAAATTGAAAATTTGTTTTATAAGCAAGTGACTAAAATACCTGTGTAGTAAGCCCTAGAAAAGGTGAAAAAATGGCGACTCCATTGCGAATGCTACAATGTCTGAAAAAGAATTCTACTGGCAAAAGAAAGTCCTAAATAAAATAAATTCCCGTACCTTGGGAGATCTGAAATGGCAGTTGAGAGTGTCTCTCTTGGTGAAGGCAGACTTCCACCTGCCTTTGAAGTAGACAGCATTCACCATCACCATCACAGCAGATGAGCTTATACTGCCTTCAGGGAAAATGTTCTTGATTTTTCCTTTAAAAAACAAATTGAGAAAAAGGTGTTAGTAAAGTGTTAGTGTATTGACGTGTTACTGGTTTATAGTAATGTGTGCAAACGGCAGGAGTGAAGCTTCCCCGTACTATGCATGTACAAGCGGCACCTCCCCACCTCACACTGTTCGTGGACCCCCTTAGACCACTCTGCCCTCTCTGCACATCCTTTCCCTTCCCTTTTGATAATCGTCACACTTCTCACAATACTAGAGTAATTTTTGTTGTGATTTGTTAGCTCATTTTTTTAAATGATTTATTTATTTATGTATACAGAACTGGGGTACAGGCCAGAGGGGCAGGGGCGGCGAGAGGCTTCACCAGAGAGGGGGGAGCAGAACGGGCAGATCGAGGAAGTACTGAGGGGAGCAGCGGGCGGGCCAGGAGAGGTCTGCCGCACCATGTGGTCTCCTCCGGGGTAGGCGGGAATCGAACTCATGCGGAAGTGGCTTTAGCTTCCCAGTGCTGTGCTTTAACCCGCTGCGCCACCAGGGAGGGCCTGTTAGCTCATTTTTAACACAAGTTTTAATGTTCAAAAAGACCTATTAGATAGTGATGAGGTTTTTCCTTGTAATAATTAGTATAATAATGATGGTATTAGTTCTAATCTTGAGCAATTACTATGCCTAACACTTTCTAATTTCTTTATGTGCCGTATTTTCTTTATTTCTCACAAAATTCCTGAGGTAGACCCTATTATTGTATCCACTCCTTATTTAGGAAACTGGGGCACAGATAGATTAAGTAATTTGTACAAAGCCACACGACGAGGGAGTTATGGTAACAAGATTCCCACCCAGGAAGACAATTTCCAGGGCCTCTCCCTGCTTATAAGCACCAAACTGCCTTTACCGCATTGAGGAGGCCATAGCACAATATAATTTAACTCCATTCCATTGAAAGGGTTAATTACTTCCTTCATTCCACATGAATGAGAGTTTTGCTGGATGCCAAGCACTGCACTGGAAACTTGAATCACAGCAATGAAAAAACACAGCTCTTGCTATCCCTGGACTCACAGTCCAGTTCTGGGGAGGCACCCATCAAGCACAGGAAATCCAAGCACAGGACAGGGGCACCCAGCTAGGCCGGCAGCCTGATTGAGCAGATGCAAAGCTGGGAAGTGGGTAAAAATTCCAGGAAGCTGAGACTTTTCAAAGAGTAGGAATCTTGGATGAATAAGGTGTAACTGGGGAAACCTCAATTCATTCCAGTGTGGTAAGGAAAGTAAGGCTGGACAGTTTGGGGGCAGAGGTCAACTAATGAAGAGTCTTGAATATCTGGAAAGAATGTTGGATTGTCCTGAAGGTGATAGAAAATGATGGTTCAGAATTCACTGGAAAGCAGAAAGTATATGATCAAAGTGAACCTGATTTGCCAGCGTGGCTCAGGCAGTTTGTAGAGAATGGGGTGGGGGAAATAAGCTTGGGTGAGTTTGATAGGATATTAGCAGCATTTTGAAGTGTACCCCAAAGTGAATATCAAGAACATGTTTGTGGGCCTGAGAATTATTATATAGATTTGCATAGAAAGAAAGAGAAACAATTGACCCAAAGGGAGAAAAGTATTAGTAATCTAATACCCATAAGTACTAAACATTAAATAGAACCTATCCCATTATTAGGAAAGCAATTGCCTACTTCCTCTTGATTAATAGTGAAATGTGTGTTTACTAATGACCGTCTGCTAATATGATATGAAGGAATGTACAAAAAGAAAGTTGAAACACTGTATTCTTGTACCAGAACTAAATATGCTACTGAATGTCTACATGTGACAATGCACATCACACACTTCATATTTTTTTTTTTTAAGATTTATTTATTTGTGCATACAGAGCTGGGGTACAGGCCAGAGGCTCAGGGGCGGTGAGAAGATTCACCAGAGACAGAGTGGAGAGCAGAACAGGCAGATGAAGTACACTGCTGAGGGGAGCAGCGGGCGGGTCAGGAGAGGTCTGCCACGCCATGTGGTCACCTCCAGGGCAGGCGGGAATCGAACTCATGCGGAAGTGGCTTTAGCTTCTCAGTGCTGCGCTTTAACCCGCTGCGCCACCAGGGAGGGCCCACACACTTCATATTTTTAAGACAAGAGTCAGATTCAGCAAATAATTGTATATTTTTTCAAAGTATAAATCAAGGTTCAGCCTAAGGTAAAGGACTTAGACTTAGTAACTTAGGAATTTGCTGATTAACAGAACAATGAACAGATTTCCCTATTTGTTTTGGATTAACCTAGAACACCAGCTGGAATTCAGTTTTCAGCTATGAAAGAAATATAAAAGTAAAGAGATGTGCTTTGGGGGAATGCATGTATGTTATTTTGATAAAGAAATTTTCAAGTGTAAAATAAACTATGTTCCTCGAGAGGAAGCAATGAAATGAAATTTTTTTCATTGAGTACAGGACATCATCATGTTAATAAGATATTTTAGTCAAGAGAGCACTGGGTTGATCATTAGGATGGTGTGTTATGCTGTGTTAGTTGAAAATTAAATCCTACAGACCACTCTTTGTTCAGTAAGCATTACCTCAACTTGCCACTAACTTATGAAATGTTCGTGATAAAATGTCTTTGTCTCACTGGATTGTTTCCCAATTGAATGAGATCATGTAATAGACAAGATTTCTGAAAAGGATAAAGCATTCAAATTATAAGATTACTCAAAACCACATTGCAGACAAATACTAAGGCAATTTAAATAACAATGATCGTTACTGGGGATTGGGAGGAGCTATTCTTCATATGCAGAGGACTCCCAAAGTTGACAGCTGTCAGTATTCACATACAATTGGTAAATTTTTTTGGAAAATAATAGGGGAGTTCACTCACCATGTGTTTCATCTTCTATCCATTTATTAATCTTATATCTGGTATCTTCTACATCATGTGTAAAGTCAATCCGTTCCACTTTGGCATGGTATAGCTTTTCAGCACACCCAATAAAGTTCTAAAAATAAAGTGGTATACATTTTGTAAGTAACATGCTGTCTTTTAGTTACAATTGGTACCAACTAGGCATAAGAATATATATATATATGTGTATGTATATGTATGTATGTATATGTATGTATGTATAATAAATACATATTGTAAATAATACATATGCACAATATAGGTATCATTTATATATAATATAAATATATATAATATATTGTGTGTATGTATATATACATTTATATACATGAACATATATATATACATATATATACATATACATATATCAGCTACTAAGGAAATGAGGTGAAGGGATTGGGAAAGACTTCTAATAAGGAGAGACATCTATGCTTAGTACTAGATGATGGGGGAGACTGCCTATGAGAACTATGGGATATTCCAGGAAGAACGATGCTGTCCAAAGACCTCAAGAGGGAACACATAGTACTCCTGAGGAGCATCAAATAGCTGCATTTGGTTAGAGAGCAGAGCATGACGAAGATGGCTAGAAATTATGTGTATATATCTGTGTGTGTGTGTGTATATATATATATATATATATATATAATGTATTAAAATATTTATGTATACATATACATATACATATTTGAACTTGGCTGGTCATTTCCACTGCCTTACCCAAGGACTTGTTCCTTCTTCAAAGATAAGAAAATAAGACTTAAAAATGGAAATATGATTGAAAGGGTGAGCTGGAGACTGGAAGTTTAACTTGCAGAACAAACACACTGCTTTAAGTTTATCAGAAATGCATTGGGGGAGGCTAATAATTGTTACAGTCCACTCCTTTCTCTCTACCATTAGTTTGTCACCATGAGTATACTAGGCAGTCTCCTGTTCCCTTTGCTGGTGTCACTTCCTTCCCACTGAAAATCATTCAAGGTGACTTCTTGCATGTAAGTTGGGAAGTAACGCACAAATATCGTCAGAGGGTACCCTAATAAGTCTTACAGGATTTTCCACCTATATAGTGAGAACTGGGTATTTACCCATTGTCTGTCTACAGGATTGTTTCCATAAGATAGCTTTCTGTATAGTTTCCATGAATGAAATTTTCATTTATCCATCCTTGAATCCATTCCAGCACTGGTTATGAAGAGTAGTTTTAGAAGACCTGGCCCAGAGAAGTTCATGAGTACAGGCTACCAGCATTCCCAGAAAGCCATTTTAAAAGAGCTGTGGGGTGGGTATTAAAACCCTTGTATTTATATTTCTAAAAAATTCTTTTTAGTTACTCGATCTTGTCAACCTCCTTCAAACACTATTGTTTGTCATAAAAAGAAGAAATGAAACTTAAATGACAAAACCATTGAGGTAGGTTGTTCATATGCTTGTTGATCATTTAAATGTTTTGTAAATGCCAGTTCAAGATTTTCTACTAGACTGTTTGAATTTTTATATTTGTTTGTGGGAGTTGTATTCAGTTATCAGTCTGTTGGTGCCTATTTATTGGAAATGTGTTGTTATAGTGCAGCTTACCTTCTAACTCTTGGTGATTTCTTTTAATGAAAATTAGTCTTAATTCTAATGCCATCTATGCTGCTTTATTCTATTATTAGTTAATATGTGCTTGACATTTAACATAGTTTCAGGAGTATGGCATAAAGACCGTATATTTTAATATATTACAAAGTCATCTCACAAGTATAGTTACCGTCCTTCACCCTACAAAATTAACAGGTTTTTTCTTTTTAAGATTTACTCTTTTAGCAACTTTCAACTATGCAATACAGTATTGTTAATTATATATTAACCATATTGGTTAATACTGGATCCCATCTTTGTATTTATTTTATGGTTGGAAATTGATACATCTTTACCCCATTCACCCAATGCCCCCGTCTCTGCTCCCCTTTGGCAAAAACCAATCTGTTTTCTATGTTTTCAAGCTTCAGTTTTGTTGTTATTGTTTATTTGTTTGCTTTATTAGATTTTACAAATGAGTCACACATATTTGTCATTATTGGACTAATTTCATTCAGTGTTAAAAACCTCAAGTTTCATTCATGTTGCAAGGTTTAATTCTCTATAATTGCTGAGTATTCCTCTATTATGTGTGTGTGTGTGAATGTGTGTATAAGTTGTGGTATATATGAGTTACATGGATTCTTTATTTGGGATATTAAAACCTCTGTCAGATGTGTGATTAAAAAATTATTTCCCATTCAACAGATTGCCTTTTCATGTTGTTTATTTTCTGCCACTGTGTAGATGGTTTATATATATACATGTGTGTATATATATATATATATATATATATAATCCCATCTATTCATTTTATACTTTGTATGCTTTTGGAGTCAGATTCAAGAAACTATCACCAAGACCCATGTGAAGGAGTATACCACTTCTGATTTTTTTTCTAGAAGTTTTATGATTTCAAGACTTATATTCAAATCTTTATTTCACTTTGAGCAAATTTTTGGGTGTGGTGTTAAGATAGTAGACTAGTTTCATTCTTTTGTATGTGACTGTCTAGTTTTTCCAAAATTAGTTATTGTACATATTGTCTTTTATCCACATTGTTTGTTCTTTCTTCCTTTGTCATAAATTAAATAACTATGGATGAATAGGATTGTTTCTGTGTTTTTTGTTTCATTGATCTTTGTGTCTGTTTTTGTGCTAAGGGTATATTGTTTTGATTGCTGTAGCTTTGTAATATAATTTGAAATCAAGGTGTGATGTCTGATTTTGTTCTTCTTTCTAAAGATTACTTTGGCTGTTCAGGGTCTTTTGTAGTTCCATAAAAGTTTTAGGATTGCTTGTTCAATTTCTGTGAAAAAAAAATGTAATTGGAATTTTAATGGGGATTGTATGAGATCTGTATATTGCTTTAGGTAAAATGGCACTTTAACAATATTCTTTCAATCTATTGCACAGATTATTTTTCCATTTGTTGTTTCTTCCTTAATTTCTTTCAATACTATTTTACGATTTTCAGTATAAGGATTGTTTACCTTCTTGGTTAAATTTACTCTTAGGTAGTTTAATTATTTACTTGGTGTCATTGCTAATGGACTGTTCTCTTTATTTCTTTTCTGATAGTTCATTTTCAATGTACATAAACACATGCTTTTATATCAAGATTAGTGCTATAGGTTATAAAACAAAGAACAATTTGCTCATCTACGGTTCTGAGGTTAATAATCTATATTTATCTTCTAAAACTTTATTTCACCATTCAGATTTTATATTCATAATCCACTTGGAATTTATTTTTTGTAATTAGATAAGCTCCTATCTGCATTTTAAAATATCTAGCTAGTTGAACCAATGTCATTTGTTACACATAATCATTTCCTTTTAAGTCAAGTGTTCCTATGTGTAAGTCTGCTTGAGAACTATGCATGTCCTGTAACCTGTTGTTTATCTCTGAAAAATATCCACAGTCTTAATTACTGTTGTTTTAAAGTCTTGATTTTCAGTACTATAAGTCCTCCAAATTTTGTCTTTTTCTTCATAATTGTCTTCATTTCTCTTTATTCTTTGCAATTCTGTGTAAATTTGAAAATGATCTTGTTGATTTCTTCAAAATTATATGCTGCTAAATGTAACATAAATATGGAGATAATAGACATTTTTACAACATTGAGTGTACTGCCCATAAACATGATGTATGCTTTCTTTTTAAAGTTTGATTTCTCTTAACAATGTTTTTCATTTTGTGTACATATATCATTAGGTTTATTCTTTGGTATTTTATGGTTTGTAATTCTCTTGTAAATAATATAGATAGTATAATTTTAATTTTCTAACTATCATTAGTACATAGAAATAGAAATGTATTATATACATGAAACTTGCTAAATTTACTATTCCATCTACTAATTTATTTATAAAATCCTTCAGATTTTCTATGTATACATCTGTTATCTGTAAAAAGTGACACTGACCTCAGCTCAGTGTGCTATTGTTTATGACCTCCAGTGCAATTTTACAGAAAATTTCCTCTTTTTATTCCCAGTGCCAAGGGGAAAACATCTGATATTTTACCAAGAATATTTTAGGGAGCAAATTCTTTTTCTAGATTGTAAAAGTTTTATTTTCTGCACCTATTGAACTGATACTAAGTTATTTCTCCATTAATATCACAATATAGTGAATTTCATTTATTGGTTTTGAAAGTTAAATCAATATTGAATAATTTTATCAGTCATCCCACCATCTCTTGTATGTGACCAATACTCAGGAAATTGCTGTTGAATATTGACTTAAGCGGGTACATGAGTTGTGCTTTAATTTTAGCTGCCTTATTATATCTAATTTCCATTTTCCAAAAATCTGCTTATGCAAAATTTAATGTTAACTATTCATTCCTATTGACTGTGGAACACAGTTCTCTCATTTTTCAATGAGGCAACTGAAATCTAGACAATCAACTGATTATTGAAAGATAGAGAACTGTAAAATGAAACAGGACTGAGGTCTTCTGACTCACAGCCTACTATGCTTTTCATTGTACTTGAATGCTAATAAAAAATCAACATGTGATCCAGTGCTTAGCATTTAATACTGTAGGGATTAAGGTTGGGAACTAAAGTCTTCAAGAACCTTGTTCTCCTGATGTTCTTTTATCTCTGTGGGTTGTTGCTGTATCACCATTAGCTATCTGGGCCCACCCTCTGCATTCCAGTACCTGTAACACTTCACCTCATTGTCTCCTGCATGGATGAGCTGCTTGAGTGAATGACTGCACTTTGTGTTATTGTAACGAGAGGGGACCCACTGAAATTGCCCCATCTTGTAGTCAAGAAAAATGTGTTTTGTTTTGTTTTTTAATTAAAGTAAATAGCTTTCACTACTCAGAGCACCATCATTATATCATGATGTTTGAGCTATGTTACTCGTTTTTCACTTTTTATAATTTTTATTGGTTTATAACGTTATATAAATTGAAGTTTACAGTATTAGGCCTCAACATCTGTATACACTAAATCACGAGCACCACTACAGACCAAACTGGAAAAATTCTAGTTTCCATCCATAACCATTCAGCCAATTTCTTTTAACTATTTTACCCACCCTCCAGTCCCTTACCCCTGTGGTAACTGCCAGTCTGTTTCTGTATTTAATATTTTGTTTTCATCATTTTGTTCTGCTTGTTTGTTAACTTTGCATTTGTACTCCATGTATGAGTTAAATAATAGGTATTTCTCCATCTGAACATATCACTTAGTTTAATACATTCAAGGTAAATACTGAAAAGACTTCTCCAAAAAAATTACTGAACAATAAAGAAATTGTTGCAAATAAACTTCATAGCAAAGAAATGTAATTAAATAATCAAAGATAGCTTTACCAGCAACAGGATAATAAAACAAGATTTGATAAGGATAGTGTAATACATGTAGAAGTATGCCTATATTGCTTTTATCAAATTGATGGAGATGCTAGTTAATGCTATAGTGATAATCATGTAGTAATAAACCAAATCAACACATTGTACACCTTAAACTTACGCAATGCTCTATTTCAATTATATCTCAATATAACTACAAAAACTGTGACTCTAATCACGAAGAAACATCAAGGAAAGCCACATTGAGGACAGTCTAAAACTGGATCCTATACTAACAATCATCAAAAAGGTCAAGACTCTGGTCCCTCCCTGGTGGCACAATGGGTTAAAGCTTAGCACCATGAAGCTCGCAACAGTGCTTCAGCATGAGTTAAATCCCCTGCCCCGGAGGTGACACACATGGCTAGGCAGACCTCTCCTGACATGCCCACTGCTCCCCCCAGCAGTGTATGTCAGTCAATGTGCCTGTTCTGCTCCCCAGTCTGTCTCTGGTGAATCCTCTCACCACTCCTGTACCTCTGGCCTGTACCCCAGTTCTCTGTGCATAAATAAATAAATATCTTTTTTAAAAAAAAGGTCAAGATTCTGAAAATCAAGGAAATTCTAAGGGGTTACTCCAATTTGAAGAAGACTAACATGACATAACAACAACAAAAAAACCACAATACATAACAACAAAATCCAAACCAAAATGCATGATTCTGAACTAAGTCATTTTGGCATGAGAAGTGATGTAGAGATGATGATAAAATTCAAATGGATCAGTGATCAACTGATAGTATTGTAACAATGTCAATGTCCTGATTCATGTGGTTGCATTGTGGTTATGTAGGAGAATGTCATTGTATTGTAAAGATTATACTAGAATATTCAAATATGATAAGACATCTCAAATAATTTAGGAGAAAAATATTTCCTCTATAGTACTTGTAATTTTTCTTGGAGTTTGGAATATTTAAAACTACATTTTCTTTTTTTTTTATTTTTACTCCCAGCACAACATCCGTGGACATTCCTGCCACTGATCTGGACTCAGGGTATTATTGAGAGGAGAATATTGATAATAGATTAAAGAGTGGTTCCAACAGGTAGTTTGCTCTGGTAATAAAGCTAAGAAAGAACTGATGCATTGAGAAAACAGATCAAGAGACTGAATGACTCAATGCAGTTGAAGAACAGGAAGCGTGGGAATTAAACAAGGAAAGAAGGAGAAGCATGGGATAATGTGACCAGAAAATGTGAAATTAGAGTTGTAGATTTCAGAAGTGGAATCACCTGAGTATTGATGAGTTTCAGGGAGTGGCTTGGGCATCAGTTACTATTATGGAGTGGAGAGAGTTCAGGAAACTGTAGAGAGAGAAGCTGAATCATTGGTAAGGTCTCTGGAGTTACCCAGATGGTGACAGACCTGGACACCATGAAACAACACTACAGAACTTAGCCCCCAATGCTTATTTAACATGATTGAGGAAAGGGGGAGAAAAGGGCATCAGAGATGGGGGTTGAGATCTGTAATACTAGTTTTTGTAGTATTTTACATACAATTGTTATTGTATAAGTTGTCAAATATCATTGTATAAATTGTAATTTATATACAGTTATTATTGTTTCCACTAATTCTAGTAAATGAATCCCTATTCAATGTTGATTTTAAGTTAATCACGTAGAAACAAAATATAAAAAGTCTAGAGATGATCTATCTTTGTACTGGCTTGACTAAAGTTTGATGATAGTTACATTTTTTTGTCAAGTAGTTTTTAGAATAACTATTGGTAACTGTCAGGGAACTGAATTGGCATTGTCCCTATATTCTTGATCAGATTTCACATTCACTGTGCTTCTGGATGCTTGGCTCTGAGTGCCAAAAAAGGACCATGGACCTTGTGCTGTACAATGTAGTCTCCTTCACACATCAACTTCCATCTAAAATAGCTAGCTGTCCCCCTGAGACACATCGGCATACATGGGAATAGAGACACAAAATGTGAGACGAAACACCTCGGGGTGTGCCAATAAATAGTGTGTAGGATTTTCTGGTGAAGTTTTAAAAAATACAACGTGGCCTAAAGCTTCATAATTGACAGGCTGCCAAGGGATTTGGGAGTGGTGCTGGAGGGGCCAAGAATTTGAGTGGGTGACAGAGCAAGCAATGGTGTCTGGGTGGAACACAGCTGGCAAAGATGCAAGTGAAGATTAATCAGAGATGGCACCGAGGCAAAGGTCTACAACTTTCTGAGAAGTGGAGAAGTAAAAGGGAGCACAGACATTGCCACTGCGGCTGCTTGAATAGTTCTAACCAGCTCCTGGTTGTTCCCGCAGAAAGAGCACTTTCCTCTACAGAGACGGCCACATGTAGCGAGTGTTCTGGGGCTTGCTGGTCTTTGAGAGAGCAGGACACTATGATCAAAGATAACACAAACAACGTACAATGACACTGCTAACCTCGAAGGAGCCCATCCCCACCTCTGTGTCAGTCTGAGCTGCTCTTCTGCCAATGGCTGACCTCACTGGCCGGGTCTCTACTTACAAAACTCCCTTTATAAGGCAGTTTGCTTAAAAACTCCAGTAAGTAGGGCCCTTCCTGGTGGCGCAGCGGGTTAAAGCACAGCGCTGAGAATCTAAAGCCGCTTCCACATGAGTTTGATTCCCGCCTGCCCCGGAGGTGACCACATGGCGCGGCAGACCTCTCCTGACCCGCCTGCTGCTCCCCTCAGCAGTGTACTTCGTCGATCTGCCTGTTCTGCTCCCCACTCTGTCTCTGGTGAAGCCTCTCACCGCCCCTGAGCCGCTGGCCTGTACCCCAGTTCTGTATGCACAAATAAATAAATCTTTAAAAAAAAAAAAAAAAAAAACTCCAGTAAGTAGCTCCTGGAAGGAGCAATAAATGGATGTGACTGAGAAAAAGGGAAGTGATGAGAGAGACCTTGGCAGTGGAGATATAAAACCACCCAAGTAGACCCAACGCTCAAAGGATCTCTCCTCTGTTGCTCAAGGATAGCCTTAACCACTGCTCCCACCAATTCCAGCTCCACTTCACCACCCACAGACAAGCACTCTTCCATCTTGGAGCCTGTCAGCCCCCTGATCGTGAACATGTGGCTCACACAGGTGAAGCAAAGTGGAAGCAGGGTGATGACAGTTTGAAAAACCTTTGGAGCATAACTAGTAGGGAAAAGCAAAGAACCCCTTGTGTGACTAAGTAGAAAAGTGTGACCCCTTGTTTAGCGAGTGAGTCGATGAGATGCAGAGTAACTTCCCCACCAGGGCTGCACTTACCTTGTGAATGTCAAACACTTTTTCTGCAAAAAGACCATTGGCAATGCTGAGTTCATAATCCTTGTGGGATGAGTTTATATCGGAGAGAACTCTTTTCAGTTGAGATTGGAGTCCTGACTGTTATTTAAAAGATGTAAAAAATTTATTCATAGAATGTAAAGATATGCATACTCTTTTCTACATATAAAAAAAAAAACCATAGAAGAATTGAGAAATAACCACCTTATAAAGGTAACAGAAACACTTCATGCCTCTACCCTCCCTTGCCCCAGTCAGAATAACATCTGTGATCAAAGTTAATTAAAGGATTTACTAAATACTGAAATAATCCCAAAATAAAATTAACAGATGATAATGAATCAGCTTAATACCTGTGCTAAATAAATTTTACCAAAGTTGGTTGTGACTATCAATGAATAAAAGCAACCATGTCATTCCATGCTAGCTTATCAATTCTGGCCAACACACCAGTAAAGTATTGATAGATAAATTATTAGCAAGTAAATTATCAAAACCTGTGTTTGAACTATTCCTACTATGGAAATCCAAATGAGATCAAATGCGTTCCTTTGCTCAAAAGTTACGGAGCATAATGAGATACATCAGTAGGTCAGTCATTTTTCCAAATTTAGTCTATCGTCTTTCTCTCTGCGGACGGTCTTTACCTGAGCATCAGAGTAGTTCCCACGCCCCGAGATGGCACTAAAATGCAGCATCTGTGAGCAAAGAACACACAGCAGTGAGCGCAACAGGCAGGAACCTGGAGAATCAAACAAGGGCTGAGGCTCCATTGCGAGTGGTGCTTGTGTATGTTGGCACACAGGGCAGGGGTGCAGTGTGCAGAGTAGGAGGACAGGGGTGCAGTGTGCAGAGTAGGAGGACAGGGGTGCAGTGTGCAGAG
>NW_004567117.1:41067404-41093866 GCF_000260355.1 Condylura cristata | reverse complement strand
AGGGAGGACAGGGGTGCAGTGTGCAGAGTAGGAGGACAGGGGTGCAGTGTGCAGGGCAGGGAGGACAGGGGTGCAGTGTGCAGGGCAGGGAGGACAGGGGTGCAGTGTGCAGAGTAGGAGGACAGGGGTGCAGTGTTCAGGGCAGGAGTGTAGTGTGCAAGGCGGTGTGCTATGATGCAGTGTGCAGAGCAGGGATACAGTGTGCAGGGCAGGGAGGCTGTGTGAGGGCAGGGAGGCTGTGTGCAGGGCAGGGATACAGTGTGCACAGGTGGTTCATATGAGGAAGTAACATAAGCCGGTGACTCATAGATCGTTGACCACAAAGTGACATGTGTTTAATAATTTGAGTCTGATCATTCTGGAGAAATGTCGTAATTACTCATTGATGAAGCCTGGACAAGGATCAAAAAGAGCAAAATAAAAGATGAAAACTGTCCGATCAAGTGGGAGTAAAGGTTAGGGCTAATTTCACAGGCACCAAAATAAAACGGAGAAGTAGGTATTGACACATGGAAAGGTCTGCATATAAGCTTTGGGCTCGAGAGAGATAAGTTAGGATCCAGCAAAAAGGTTTTACCTTTTCCATATGATTCTCAAAAGCTGGTGACAACAAATTGCTGCTATGCCAGAGACATTGTTGCAATTTTTCTATCATCCTTGCTCTGAATTTCCTCAAGTCCTTATGCCTCTAGGTTCTGAAGCTCAAATGACTGCTCTAGTCCTGAGTGATATAGCATAGCGCACATGATAGTCCCTTCAAAACTCCTGAGCTCCCCAGATGAGATGGACCCCAAGCCGGGGCAGCCAGGGACACACCCATCTCCAGGCAATGGTGTGAATGAGCGAAACAACTCCCAGATGATGTGGGCTTGTCCTACTGCTATTTTACTGGCAACCAAGACTCTCTCATTGGTTGGAATTTCTGCCAAAAGACTAACCACCCATGCTATAGCTGAGCCACCTTGCTCATGGAGAGTGGGGGTGGGGAGAAGGGATCAAGAATCATTTGGCTGGAGATGCAATTACTGGTCAAGTCCGTTACTAGTACCTCCATTTGTTTGTTTTTAAAAAGATTTATGTATTCATACAGAACTGGGGTACAGGCCAGAGGTGCAGGGGTGGTGACAGGATTCATCAGAGTGGGGAGCAGAACAGGCAGACTGCTGAGGGGAGCAGCAGGTGGGTCAGGAGAGGTCTGCTGCGCCATGTGGGTCACCTCAGGGGCAGGTGGGGATCAAACTCATGCTGAGGTGGCTTTCGCTTCTTACTACTGTGCTTTACTGGCTGCGCCACCAGGGAGGACCTGTTAAGAGGTTTTAAACTTAAGGCTCCAGACCTTCACACCTAAGACTTGCCGAGGATTCTCTGTGCAAAAATTAAGCCAGCACATTTCATTCCTCTCTCAGGATAACACTATCGGTATCTATTGCCAAGTCAATGGCAAGTTCCTAAGAGAAGGAAACCTTGACAGTTTCGTTCTCGGTAAGAATACATGCATGACAGTTGCCTACATGCATGGTGGTTGCCTACATGCATGGCTGTTGCACATGCGTGGCTGTTGCCTACACGGTGGGTTAATAAACACTTTCTAAAGGTGGCGATGCTGACACTGACAGCATTCAGATGGGCTGCCAGCATCTGGACTGTACCATTATGTCATCTGTACCCTGGTCACTGGTGCTTAAACTAAGATTTCCTGAGCATCCTTTCCTGGTTCTTCCTTCTCATCCATATTTACACAGTCAGTGGATCTCAAACTTGCATTTAGTGAAAGTCCATTAAACACAGACAGCTGGGCTTCTGCATAGTGTCGGATCCGGTGGGTCTGGGGTGGAGCCCAAGCATGTGCAGGTCTAACAAGTTCTCCAGCTGACGCTGATGCAGCTGGGCTGGGAAATTTGTGCTAAGGACAAGCATGCAATCTGCCACTCAGCTCCTCCTGCCTTCTCCCGGCTCTGAGGCCCTGTAAGCTCAAAAGCAAGTGGCCGTTGGTCACACAGCCAGAGGGGCTCGTTGCAATGGCTTTTTATGTTACCCCACTGCAGTCAAAACTCTCTTGGAAAAAGAGAAACAGCATTCCTGAGGATGAATTGTGGAAGCTTTGGGAGGCGGCGCAACTGAGACTGACCTTATCGATCTGAGAGGCACAGTCACCTCGCGCGCCCAGCCGAATCATGGCCAGGGCGGTGAAGATGCTCAGCGAGGAGAAGAACACGTTGCCGGTGCCTTGGTTATTATCCATCTCCCTGAACAGGTTGAAGCAAAATTCTGCATTTGCTGCAGCAAGGGAGGCCATTGTGAAATGGAGCTCAGCCTACGGAACAGGAAGACAAGACGAGTTCCCGGGCCATTCTCTGTGGAGCTTACATTTTCTATGCTTTGGCTTTCGATTTGAAGTTTCGTTTCTTCAGCCTTGGACAGAGCATCGAGTCATTTAGGACTAAAAGGAGAAGGTCCTTTGACCTAGGATCCTTGTGCCAAAACCCTACAACTCTCTTGCATCATTATCGCAATATACTTTTTTTTTTTTTTTTTGCATTAATGTTCTTTATGTTCCGGGTCTCGCTAGCTAGTGCTCACACCAGGACCTGCAGCAGTTCCTGCCTCTTGACAGAGCATTCTGTCTTTACTGGCCTTGAGAGTCCCGTTTCCAATTCCTAAGTGAACATATTGGTGCGTCCGGTCACTACCTGTTTATACCATGACTTTCCCTAGATGCTCCCAGACGATCACTACGTGCTATTATTGTATTACTGTGACTCCTTCTCAAATCGCCCCAGAGGTTAAGTTGAAACAGAATAAAAGTAGTTTCCAGTAAAATAAATATCGTAACAGTAGACAATCTATTCACCCTTGCTTTCTAAATCATCTGCAATTTAAGAAGAAACAGTTTTTTTAAACGAATTTCTTCGTTTTAGGAAACTACTGTATGCTAGGTTTTCTCCAGTTTTCAAGGCTTCGTGTTGATTGCTAAAAATCATAGAAAATGAAATTATAGTCATTTTTAGGAAAGTAAAATCATTTCATAAGCAAAATCACCATAACCCTTTCCAAGCATTTACAATAATTTGAGAATTATAGTACACAGAAGATTGTGAACTAAATATACTGACATAATGTGTATTAGATTCAAATAAGACCTAGAAGGTTTGAAATGACCCCTGTGGGTGGGGCGGTTGCCTAGTGCAATTGACATGACTAAAATACAATAATACATCGTGTTATGTCCCCAAACCGAAAACATACTTTTCAGCACATTGTGAAATCTCAACTCTTTTTGTAGCCTTATAAATTGACATCTTACTATCTTACCCCTTGGTGGGGGAAAGTTTTCACATTTTTAAAAGACTTTTTAAAAATAATTTTCAAAATAATAGAATTAATAATCATAGTTTTCATTTTCTCATTTTTTAATCACCCTGATGACTTACACAAAACTATCAATGTCTTGAAAAGAAAATAAGCTACAGAGGAATTTGTTCAGCAAAGAGGCAGTCCAGTACATATTTTTACAGTTTAGGTGAATTCTATGGCAGAGAAGCCATGTGAGATAATGATTACAGAGAAACATGAGCCAAACTCTTCGTAGACCAATATAAATTCTCAAGTGATGACTTTTAAAATGATAAATGGCTCTAAATGGCACTAGATCATAGATCCGTAAGCATTCTTGTACAGACGTGTTCCTGCACTTTGAGAATAAATACGAAACAGTATTTAACACTTCACATAAGTGTGTTTATTATCCTTTTCTAGACTAGCGCCCTGGTGAATCCAGGAATGAACACAAGATCTTCCCTTCTCATCTGACAGACAGATTAAACCCCCATTGGAAAATACACAAAATATTTGAGATTGAATGACTTATTTTCTACCCCAAGATTTCATCAACCCACAGATGAGCAAATGGAAACACCGTATCATATCTATGATATTCTTTTCTCCTATAATTAATTTTCACAGAAACTTTATCAACAAAATAAATGCCAACAACAGCAACAATAACAACAAAAGAAACTACACTCAAAGAAAAACAAGCACCCTTGATTAGGGTCTTAAATAAAAACAAACACAAAGGAAAATAAATGACATAAGCTACAGAAAGTAAGGAAGTATGCCTTTGTCCAAATAGAGCAGTGAAGGAAAATTATTTTCAAATCATAAAAGAACTTGACTTTAAATTAACTTTTTATTTCAATAAAAATATACCATTTTCTTATGTGTAATATTCATATAGAGACAAGTAGCACAAGTTACTTATCAAGTTAACACAAATCAACTAATCATGAATATTTTAAATCCGGAACTCAAGATTTCAGAATCTAAAGTTTCACAGAAGCCTGGAACCTCTATGCTAACTTGTATTTTTGAACTTGAGAATTTTCTTATTATCCCTTCCTTCAAAATAAAAAATAGATATGTTCTTGCTAAAGTCATTTAACTTCCATTAAATATTTTCATTAAGTATAATGCAAAGCAGGTACAAACACACTTGATAAAATGTGCTTATTATTAGATGAGTTCATGAGTCTAAACTCACTATACCTAATTAACAAATTATGTGCTTTAAATACTTAATCAAATATTTTAATCCTAAAATAATTTTCTCTACAAGGGAAGAGAATCACGTTTCATGGTACATTATTGGAAAAAAAAAAACCTCCTGTATTATATATAGTATAGATGTGAATTAAAGTATACCTGTGGAAGAAAGAAAAACTACTGTTGAGCATGCTTAATTTTTATTCTTATCACCTAAGTCAAATGTAATGCCAGTTTCTCCTTTATAGAAATATTTGCAAATCTTTTAAAAACATGGCTCTTGATTTTGATAAACTCCCTAATCACATAAGCTCCTAGTTACATAATAAAAAGAGTAAAATTCAAATCCCGAAAATTAACATATTTCAGTCCCTAATGCCTTCAATAAGAGCACTGGAAATACAAAAATCCAGATTTGGACACCATTCTCCAAAAGCTGTTAAAATTCACTCCCGAAAGGGCACAAGAAATGTCCAGCTCTTTCCTCCTGCTAGAAGGGAAATGCTTCTCTCCCCAGGACACCATAACAAGTCAGTCATAGGCTAGAGGACAGAGATGCTAAGAACAGGACCGACAACAAATCTCACAGCCTTTGATGAGTTCACACTCTCAGGTACAAAAAAACTGTCATGATTCATTCATTTTTCCCTCTTTCTCTCATCAAAGTGTCTGGCCAAACTTTAAGTTGTGGACTTTGGAAATATTTACCTTACTCTCTTCATAGAGGAAGTTAGCAGCAGGCTGGGTGAGTCTGAGAGAGTTCCTTGCATTACTCTGAAATATAAAGCCTCTGACTCAGACACTCCCTGTTTCCCTTTGTGATGACCGTGGTAGTTTTAAATAATGTCATTAAAGGGAATTACACTCAGGCCCTTTAGAGAGCAAATTGAAAGCAATATATAGGGATTAGCTACAGAGCCAATTCAAAGTTGTCCACATAGAAATTCCCGAATGAATCAAATTTTAGATTGGCATTTTATTTCATTTGATATCCACAGAGCAGTAGAGAGTTCTTGGTACAACTGGTAATTTTACTCATGGAGAGATAGGCTTTTCAGATTCAGTCACTGACTTTTGTCATCATTGTTGGAGTCCTACTCCTGCAGATCCAGGATGCATTGAGGAACGCAGCCTCAGCTGCCAGGACTCTAGTCCAGGTGCAAAATTTAAGCACCACTGAGGAGGATCGGTGCAAATGGTGTGGGAGAAAGCAGTGATGGAGAGCAGGCTGGCAGGAAACTCCACCCTGGCTTGGAACTTGCAGGCTGTTGTTTAGAGGAAGGGACTAGGTGAGCTGACTCTTTCATGACAGAACAGGTAAGGTTTTGGTTCACACAGCGTCTCTGACTGGACTTTCTATATCATGCCCATAGGACCCCTGCCTTCATTTAATATCTCACGCTAAAATGGGTTTCCTGGTTCTTGAAGTTCTCTGAGGGAAATGTCCTGTGAGATGTACATGTGTTTAAATGGATTGACACACCGGCGCGATGTGCCTCTATCACAGGAACACTTTATGATGGAAACACCAAACACAGAACAACAAAAAGCAAGGGGAAAATGTAACTCTGGAGAAAACCAACATTACACGTGAAATGCACATCAGAATCAGACCTCTCTTTTAGCTCATCTGTGGATAATCTGCTCTTGGTTGTAATGATTTAAATATTGAATATTGAGTTGAACAAGACTTATGACCCACCTCTAATGGAACATTAGGGCCGGGTGGGGAGTGAGGAGTAAGGGCGCCTCTAAAAATAAAAAGCGAGAAGATCAGCGTTCGCACGAAATTCGGATGTCTGGACGGCGAGGCAAGAGGCAAGACAGGCAAAGCAGAAGGAAAAGCAGCCAAGAGTCGCTGTTTCTGTAAGTGAGAAGCACTTACAGAGAGAGGGGGCCAGGGTGGGGGCGGGGGGAGACAGCGCCTTCCAGGGCAGGCGGGACCGTCATTTTGACGCCCCGCGACTTGGATCCCGCGTGAACTAAATCATGGAGGACACAGGACTCGTCGGGGAGAAATGCCAGCCGAGCGAGTCTCCGGGCCATGCTACTGAGCGAGCCACTTGATTTTTCTGAGTCACCCTTTCCCCTCCATAAAATAAGAACTCAGGTCAATTATATCAGATTTTCATGTAGAATGTGGAAATTCTGCGTAAGCATCTCATGGTGTTTGGTGTAATCGGCTTAGTCTCCCCCAACCTCCTTCTCCCTGCTCCCCCCTATACACACACACACGCGCGCGCGTGCTCTGTCCCATGCAAAACTGGATCAATTCAGCCACAATTACCCCACATTTTGCCTCCTGGAACCTGACACTTCACTACCACTGTCCCTTGTGTGCGATGGGGCAGGCCCTCCAATAACACAGTGGCTCCTCCCTGGCTTTTTTTATCCTAGGAGGAACCAGAGAGTTCCAGGGACCGTGGGCAGTTGGGAATAAAAGCTGTGTTTTGTATTGTTAGTATTTTCCCTCTATGTCTTATTTGGTTCCCCTATATCCCTCCTGTGAGTGAGGCCATCTGATATATCTTTTTTTCCCCCTAACTTATTTCACTGAGCACCATCCCTTCTAGCTCCATCCCTGTTGCAAAACAAAAGAAAACAATTATAAACCAGGGACATCCTGCAGGGGAGGGGGAGGGGAGAGAAGGAGGGAAGGAGAGAGGGAGGCACCACAGGGGACTGTGGGTGATGGTGCAGGGAGGAAATTCTGTGGGGACCAGCCTGAGGGGGGAGTGTAAACACTGTTTAAAAATGAACAAGAGGGGCCCTCCCTGGTGGCGCAGCGGGTTAAAGCACTGCACTAAGGAGCAAAAGCCACCTCCGCATGAGTTCGATCCCTGCTTGCTGGAGCTGACCCACGCGGCGCGGCAGACCGCTCCTGACTCCCCTTAGCGGTGGGCTCAGTCAGTCTGCCTGTTCTGCTCCCCACCCTGTCTCTGGTGAATCCTCTCACCGCCCCTGCACCTCTGGCCTGTACGTAAAAGATATATAAACAAATAAATTTAATTAAAAAAATAAATAAAAGTGCAGTGTTCATGGTAAGAAGAGAAGCAGACAGCAGGGAGGTGGGGAGGGAAAGACTGGGTGACCAGCTGCTGGTGGTTTGTTGGGGCTGTCAGGGCAAGTTCCACATCCCCAGAATGCCTCAATCCTGGGGGTGTCACTGGGATGCGCTCCCCCTGAACCTATGTCCTCGGGCTCCACCCCGGGATGTAGCCAATCACTTCCCACTACCTTAAGATACACAAGTATTCCTGCCTCACAAATCACAGAACATACCCTCGTCTCCTCAACGGCTCGGCCCCCAGCCCACAGTTATTAGCAGGACGTCTAGAACAGAGGAACGTGTGTGGGAGAATACCCCTGACCGCCATGTCGATCCCTGCAACTTGCCCTTGGAAAGACAGTCCCAGAGGGGACAAACCAGGGGAGGAAATGACTGAAGGCCGCCCTTCCCTCTCCACCTCCAGTGCGGAGAGAGGCTTCAGAGATGCTGGCGGGGTTTTATTTGCTAAACTGTAGAAGACATTGAGGGAACTAGTATATAGCCAAGTTAGAGTTGATGCTTTTTAAGTTAATTTTAAAAAATCAAAAAGCCTCAGGAAGTGCCCAGCGAGAATGGGGGACCCACGATTCCCCCAAACCTACATGGTTTTACTGGTGGTGGCAGGCTCGCTCCACAGAAGAGCAGAAGAGAAGTCCCTCCAACATGCAATCTGGAGCTCTGTATGTCCTCAAGATCCATCTTCTACATCCTTCTCCAGACTCCATCATGCTCTCACCTCTCATCACAGCAGCAGACACAGGAGCAGCCCACTGGACAGGGACCTCTGTAGCGCATCGCACCCCCACTTCTGACTCACGGAAACAGCAACGAGAATCTCATTTGCTGTGCCAAAGCGAACAGGTGACCTGTTCTCACTCACAGAGAAAATGTTTCCACACAGCTCTGAAAAGCACTCAGTGCCTTTCCCCATTCACTTAGGGGACACCACACGAAGAAGTGAGGTGACCTCAGTTACCACGCTCTAAGGAAACACGACAAGCGTTTTCAGCAGGTTTTTTCCCAAAAACTTTGAATTAGGTTTGAAGACTGCTGTAGGCACTACACCCCACCCAAGCATCTGCTTACTGATGGGGAGACCTGGCTTCTGGGATGGTTTCCCTGTGACTCAGAACAAACACTGTCCCTACAGAAGCTTATAAGCATTTAATCTTTGCACCAAGTTTCAAAATGGTACCTGACTAAGGCGGTCATTATGGGTTCATTCAGTTTGTAGGTGAGTCAGGTTTGAAGAGTTATTTGTCCCTCTCTGTTCTTTCCATTGCCAGTGGTTCTCATGTACCCTCACAACCAAACATCAGGAGGTCAACAGTATCATCAGCCTGTCTGAAATCACCCAGCCTGTCTGTGATAGGAACCCCAGTCAACCAAAGAAAGCCAGCAATAAATGGGAGTTTGGTGCATGATTTTCTTGTGATTTGCCACTGCTTTGTAGTCTAGTTTCTTTCCACCTAATCCTTGTAAATATGCCCTGTATAAGGACCTGAAATAGAATTTAATACAGTATTTACATCATCCCTCAAACTCAGATATTCATGTGGACTCCAGACTGTTTTCACTAGCTTCTCTTTAGATTGCTCTCCAGCCCTCCCCTTCTCTATCTCCCCAGTTTTCTCTGGCTTGGAATTTTCCAGAGACGTATCTGTTGTGTTAGTAATCTCACCCAGTTTCTCTAGATGCTTCCCAGATCTACGCGGCTTCAGATAGGTGCTGAAACTCAGTGTTAGTTCATTCTCAGGTTCATTCTTGTCAACCTGCCAGCCCCATCTCCACCCTTCTGATCTGGTGATGGAAAACCACATCAGCAACACCCAGACCCTCCCTGCTATGAACAAGCTAGAATTCACTCAAGTGTGTTTGCCCCTTGAAAAGTGGCCAGGTATAAGGACCGTAGCTTAAAGCCCATTGTCAATAATATCTTCACCTGCAGATCATGCCACATTCCCGAGTGGTTCTCTATGGCACCCCTGCACCTGCTGGACACAGAAAGGACTGTAAGCCTGATTCTTCAAGGCAGATTGTTTCCAAAGTAAAGACAAGGCGGACCCAAATGACTGAGTCCTCTATCGCCAAAACCTTTTGGAATTATAAAGATCTTATCACCTCATAGTTACTTTTCAATTTTGTTCAACTTTTTTTCTTTCCCTCTAGCTGATCCAAAATCGGGTACTCATCCTCTTTCATGAAGTGCTGGGCAGCATAATAGTGGAACAACACAAAGTCACAAATAATCCCAGAAATTTAATTTATATCTAACAATTGCAGTCAGTTTTCTGGTGGAGAATGGTGTTGTTAATATGGAAAAAAAAATAGAAGCTTACAAATGGGTTTCTTGTTCTCTTATTTGATTGCAGAGAAATTGGCCAGAGAGGGATGAAATATTTTTAATCCCACATCCTTCCTACTGTCCACCACGTGTAAAGATGAAGTACTTTGAAGTGGCAAAATTGTCAGTAAGTAAGAGGAGAAGGAGCTGAGTGACACACAAACTGGATAATCTTCTAGCATTCCCAAGAGTCAGCCATCATTAAAGCTCCTCTCACCATTGTTTTCCTCTCCACTGGAGCGCAGACAATCCTCCCACTACTGTGTTTGCAACAGTTTGTTTAGAATTAACCAATCCCAACGTGTCATAAGTCAGAGAAGGAAACTCATCCCTGGGAACTGACATGTCATTTCAATTCTTCCTCCTGGCCATCCTTGATGACCCCTGTTGCCATAGGTTTTAGCAGTTCATCAGCACAGTGAGGTCACATGAGCCATAATAACCTAAATTTTGCTGTCTCTCGCTCACACTTACTTACAAGAACTGAAGCCTGCTATGGTGTGTGAGTTCCCAGGGAAACAAGTTTGTCATCACCTGTCTTCAAACACCACAGAGACCTTCCATGTCTCCCTCTGTCTTGGTGCCAATGTCTTCCAGTGCCCTGGAGGGTCTCTTGCCATGCTTCCTGCCCCTTAAGATACCCTAATCCCTTCCAAGAACACCATTTCCTGGTGCCCCCATAGATACCAGCATCTTCACTAGGTCCCATGAGGAAATGGGAAGACAGTCCCTTCCATACTCGGTTTAAACTTCATTGCCAGCTGTCTGAGGTCCACTGATCCCCATCTTTGGAACATAGCACTTAAACAGTTCTTATGTTAATCTCATCCTTGTGATCAGACGAATAATAGGCATTCTTCTGTGCTTCTTTTCCCCCATAGTACCCATGGACATCCATGCGTAGTCATTCTCTGGTGGGTTCCTTGCCTCAAATAAATTAGCAATTGTAAAATGGCACTCTGGGGAGATGACCAAACCGTCAGAGAACCAAAATATGTCTTTAGTATTTTTGCTATTGAATTTTCCATCACTAACATATTTATCTGAAGTAAAGTCTCCTTTCAGGATCTGCAAATTCACCTCTAGCCATAACTTCTCGTTAAAGACATAATATAAAATGAGTGAAAATATTTAGCTTCCTTAACAGGAGGCTGGGAGAAAAACGAAAACCATCTAGTTTTTTCTATGCTCTAAAATTGGGTGTTCTTCATACCTGAGAGTAGTTTATAAGTCTGATGAAACCCTGCTGAGCAAGTACTATGGTCTCACAGTCAACCTTATATAATTCTGTAAGCAAAAGGATAAGTTTCCACATAGTTTTCAGGTCATGACTGTCAACCACAGAAAGATTTTAGTTGTGGTAGTTCTCCAGCTACATAAAAAAAAAAAAAAAACTTCTTTTCTTTTCTTTTTTTTTAAGATTAAAAAATTAATCAAATTCAACATGTGGGTGCCCATCATTGGAAGACAGACCTTCCTTCAGACCAGAACAAAAATTACTCCTATGTATCTCCCTATGTGTGCTATAGCTTGTGCTATAGCTTCTGATATTGTATTCAATCTTAATGAATGTTATTGAATTAACAAAACAGCCTAGGGTAAAATGCATGTTATGACAGAAAAATAGGGCCAATGAGAGCTGGGAGGAAGAAATAATTAATTGGAAGGGTGAGTCTAAAGTAGGCATCACAAATGAGTTGTCATTTGATCTGGATCCTGGAAAATGAAAATTGAAAGCATTCCAAGTGCAGAGAATAGCATGAGTTAAATCTCATGAGATGTCATACCCAGTAGGGGTCAGGGAACAGCTACCAAGTACCTACCAAAGAGGAGGCACTTTAAGCTCTGCTTCCTGGGTGGATGATGGTAACATTGACAGTGTAAGGATAAGCATGACAGAGAGAGGAAGTTATGTGCTTAGTTTGAGATAAAATGAATATGAGATGACCACAGGTCTCACAGTTGGAAAAAAGTAATTGGAAATTCAAGTCTGATATAAAAAAATGATTGGTGATATATGTGCTAATTTGGGGGCTATACAGCATAGGTGGTTTTTTTTTCAACCATGACTGAGATTCTCTAAAGAAGAAGAGCAAAAGATCTAGAGCACGAAGAGTCTAGAACAAGAACAAAAATTATATTAGGAAAGTCCCTGGGAAATTCCGACATGTAAAGAATAAGAACAACATTGAAATAGAAAGGTCAGGCAACCACCTGTAGCAAGAAGTTAAGTGATGTGTAGACGAGCTGAGTAACATGTTTAGGTGACTTTTCTGCAGGAGCAGCAGCCTAAAATCAAAGAGCAGGGCAGAGAAAATGAGTAGTTGGGTTTTGAACTACAGATACAGGTGAGATGAATGCAAATTTACCTGTGTCAATGAAAGTGCACTTGAAATGGTGGACCATGAAGTCCAGGTTACAACATAGCATAGTAAAAAGAGGGCACGACCTTCTTCACTATTTCCCAGGGTACAGAGATTGTTTCAGCACCATGGACATCAGCACTTGGGGTGCCCATACCCCAGCTGTTGTAACTGGTCAGTATGGTGATCCTTACAACCTAAACAGAAAGGAAATGTGGGTTCAATGAATCATACTATCATGGACAGCCTTATTCTGGAAGACAAGACTTTATTAAGCATGTTTTATAGAGTAAGAACAGTAAGATGTGATGAGGCGAGAATTCAAAATCTCAAAGCATTTGTGTTTTGTTTGGTGTTTTGTTTGTTCTGAATTGTTCTCAATTTGCAGTTGCAAAATTGAAGTTTTGATATAAACTATATTTACCACATCTAATCTTTGTAATTGTCTAAGTTACCTATTTGAATAAAATCTTGTAGTAGCAAGTTCCATGGCTTAATTACATGTTGTGTCATGGTTAATTCATTCTAAATGCTTTGCTTGGTAGGTCTATTTTTATTTCTTGATGTCATCTCTGTTGTTTTGCTGTTGGCAGGACACAAAAGAATTCAATTAGTCTATATTTCTTATTTACATGTGGATATTTACCCTGTCTTCTCTCCTCGTTCATCTTCCTCCACTTTCTTTGTTCCTCTTTTCCTTTTGAAATGAATAGTCTCAGCTTTCACTTACCAATAAACACTGGTAGTAGCCTTCTCAGAGCCCTAAGTGGATGTAATCATTGGAACGTCTAAAATGTTTTCTATCAGAATTCCAAATACTGAGGCTTTATTGGTTTCTACTTACGTATGTAATGAACTTCAATCAAGTCAACATGGTCCAACAGAAAAATGTCAAGTCATCACTAATGCTTAGTGAATTTTCCAATTTAACTCTTTGTTCTAAGATATGGATGAGCAGATGGGGACATGGGGGCTTCACAAATGAAATTCAATGCCATTTTCTTACAAAGCAAATTAGAACTCACCTTTACCTCTGACATTTCACTTCACAAATAACTACAATTAGTCCCATTTGAGTTCCTGGATTCTTCCACCACCTCCTCTTTTCAATATTATCTTTCATTTTAAAAAAATCAATATTTTAAGTCTTCTGATTCATTAACTTAACCCTTAGTCAGTTCTACTGGTAAATTAAATATAAATGTTATATTTAGTTTACGTCTCTTATATGCCCTTTTATTTTCTTATCTGTAAATATCATTTTTCTGGTTCTCAATGGGAACTTTGAAACTATGTTCCTCATTTTCTACTTGCAATGTAATTTAAAAAAAAAAAACCTCCACTTTAAGTGTAATTAAAATCAGTGGTATGGGATATAAGCATACTTTTTTGTTAATACTTTTTTATTAACAGGTGGATAAATGATGAGCTGTAGGAAATATTAGAGACACTTAACTCTAATTTTCCATTTTGCAGAATCAGAAGTCTGGAACTAGACTGTGCTTTTTTCAAGTGACAAAGTACTGGACCGCATCCTAGGAAGACTGTGTTGTTCTTTTCTCACTGTGATTCCTTCCTGAGACCTTCTAGACCTTTCTGAAGCACCTCCCACCTCTACCTTTAAACATGGCAGAGTAGTCAGAGTAGTCAGATATCAGAAGTCAAGTTAGATACTATCTTGCCAGTGAATATGCCCACAAGAAATTACTACCTCAAATGTCACAGCCCACCTATTCTTGAGGAGTAGAGAGAGCCCCACACAACTTCTTAAGAAACAAAAAACAAGCCGTTTCAGCTCAGAATGTTTCCTTATTATTTTCCAATGCTATATCCTAACCCATGCAAACCCTTAGGTCACCCATATTTCATGGTTATAGATGGCAGTAACATACAGCGAATCTTGTCTTTAAGGAAGAAAAATATGCACTATGGCTATGAAACACACAAGAACATATTAAATACATATAACTGATGGCAAGTCTCCCAGGATTAAAGAAATACATAATTCAGTGTATTATGATCAATACCTTTAAAATAATAATTTAAAATATTTAACTTAAATATGAATAAGGTATAAAACTGAGAATAAAATGAGGGGCCATCAGAACGCAGTCAATGTGAGAAATCATATTCAAAGAAAATAGGCAGCGCATTCCATCTATGTAAGTGCCCTTCTTAGAAGTCTATAAAGCACGACATGTAGACTGTGTGTCCTAAATCCTATTTGGTTATCTCTTCCCATCTCCAAACTTTCACACATAGCAGCCACTAAATATCTTCCCTCCATCTCAAGTGCACTGTTTCCTCACCCCCTCTGTAATGCACCACTTTCCACTCATTGCCGCCTTTCTGGGGAACAGAGACCTTTCCACAGACACACCCTATTACGGACAGATATTGTGATGGAAGCAACATGGCTCACCATCCCCACTGACCTGGTTGCTGCAGAAGCAGTTAGGGTGAAACCAGATGACTTTCCTTACACTGCGCTAAGCAAACACAACCAGAAGAGTCTATCCCTACCCGCTGGCGGAGTCTGCAGACACCCGCCCCACCTCACTTGAGACCAGAGAGTCTGTCATGACTGTGAAGGAAGAAAAATGAAGAATACAATAACCAGCAAAGAGGATGCACCCCCCTTGTCTCCCAGCTAGAACTTGAAGAGGATCATAAAGAACGGGCTGACAAAGGATCCTTTTGGAGCCCCGAGACCACCCTTATTCTAAAATCAATAAAGCAAACACTAAGAGTTTAATTATGATGTGATTTCGACTGGCCATGGGGTAATTCAAAGGCAGGGTAGGTGGGGATAGGCAAAGACACTGAAAATTAAACAAACATTAAAACTTCAGCCCACAAAGTGGAGGGAGTAAATCATAATGGACTGATCATAACTGTGCTGATGGCCTACTAAATAAGAGGTCAACATGTCATTGTATCACACTCAAAATGTCCTGGACACAAATCAAAAATTACACATCACACAAAAAAAAAGGGGGGGAAATCTCAATTCATATGAAAAAGACATTCAGTATATTTCAACATCAAAATGATACAGGTGTTGGAATTATCCAGCAGGGATTCTTAAACAGCTATTTTTAAAATGCTCCAATACACAGTTCAAACACTTCCACATTAAATAGAAAATTAGAAAAAGTGAAAAGGAAATCTTAACATTGAAAATCCAGTCATCAAAAATGTCACTGGATGAAAATTTTGGAAATAACAGCTACATTAGTCAATTTAAAAAAAAAATCACTAATGTATATAGCACTGCCAAAATGTCAGAAGAGTAAGAAAACTTAAAGAGAAATCAACAGAAATATTTTAATCTTAAGAAAATAATAGGCTGCAAACAAAAATGACCAGACCTTAGAGGACATATCAGACATCAATAAAAGTTCTGCCATCTATGTCCCAGGATGTTAGAAAAGAATACTAATGCTCTGAGTTCAATCCCCAGCCAGGAATGACCCGCAGGGCAGAGCAGAGCTTCCCTGTCTCTCCCGCTGTTCTCTTCAGCAGTATATTTTGGTGGATCCACCAGTTCTGCTCCCCACTCTGTCTCTGGTGAATCTTCTCATTGCCCCCCCGCCGTGGCATAAATAAATAAGTAAAATAAATAAATAAGAAAGAAAATATAATGCTTGAAAACTTTCCATGTCAAAGTATGCAGGAGATGAATAAACAGGATTTAAATAATAAGGATTTTTCTGTTCCACTTGCAGTGGTCAACTATTAATACAAAGAACCTGTCATAACTACAGTATGTACATTTATAATCCCTAAAGCAACCATTCAATGGAAAATTCTATACAAAGATATATACTCAGAAACAATAGATAAATTAAAATGTAATAAAATATATTCAAGCAATCTGGAAGAAATCAAGAAAAGGAAAACAAAACAAACTAAAAATTATAATATAGCAATAATTACATTACAAACAAAAGTTCTAAACAAATGACTGAAAGGACAAAATTGTCCAAATGGTTTAAAAAATGACAAACGATGTGCCGGCTCTAAGAAATCCACATCAAGTATGTTTCACATATAACTTAAGAACAAAAGGAAGGCAAAAATACACCATGTAAACACTTACCAAAGAAAGCTAGAGTAAGTCAGCCAAAGTGAACTTCAGTACATCCTATTCTCAAATATAGAGGAAAAAGTAAGCAAACTTAAAGAGAAATCAATACTGGAGGGAAGAAATTGGAAACCGTATATCAGGTAAAAAACCCTAAATTCTGCAACAAAAAAACAAATATCCTATCCAAAATGTGCGAAAGACCTAAAATAACTTTTCAATACTGAGGATATGCAGATGCCAGTGAGTACATGAAATTATGTTTGACATCATTAACCACTAGTTAAATACAAATTAAAGTCACCATGAGATACTCTCACACCCCTATCAGATTGGCTGAATTTAAAAATACTGAATTAAAAAATATACATGCTGATGAGGATGTGGACCAACTGGATCTCTGATACATCACTGGTGGGAATACAAAGTGTTCCACACACTGTATAAAGCACTTTAGCAATTCCTGCAAAAGGTATGATTACACCTACTCTATGACCCAGAATCTTCACTCCTGGGTGTTTACCCTAGAAAAATATAACATGTTCACATAAAAACCTGTGTGTGAATTTTATTCAAAGTCTTATTTGTAACAGCCCAAAAGCTGAAACTATCTAAATGTCCTTCAGCGGACAGACAGATAAAGTATGGTTCACCCAGACACGCAGTCAATGCTGAACAGTAAAGAGGAATCAGTTATTAATAAGTTCCACAACTTGTATACATCTCCAGAGCACAAGTATGAATGAATGAAAGCTCACAACGAACATTATATTCTACACTGTTCAACTTATGATTTGATTGCCTCAAAACACAGTCATAACAGTAAAGAAAAGATGAGTGCTTGACATAGGTTAGGAGTTGTGGGATGGGGTGACCAAAGGGATGAGCTGAGTGGTAACTTTAAGGGGGATGTGGCTGTTGCCTGCCCTAATGATGGTGGGGTAGGGGGTCACACACATCTTTACACTGGCTAAAATTCATAGAACTGTAAACCAAAACTTAATAGCGAGTGCATTTAAAACCTGGTAAAATTCAAATTATGTACCTGTTCATTGAATGTATTGTACCAATATAAATATTCTAGTTTTGATCCTGACACTTAGACACCACCAGCTGGAAAAGCTGTGTGAAGGGTAGGTAGATACTCAGGGAGCCACCTTAACAGGTTCTATATGAGTCTAAAAATATTTCAAAAGAAGTTTAAAAATAGTGGCAATAGAGAATGCTTCAATCTATGAGATTCACTTAAAGCTGTAAAATGAGGACAATTCATTGCACTACACACTTTAGTCAGTACAATAAATTCCCAAATAAGAAATAACAACATATACTAAAAGAAACCACAAGGAAGGAAATTCTGAAAAATAAAAACAGAAATTAATAAAGGAGAGAATAATGGTTTGCTGAAATAGTGCTTATGTGAAAAATAATTACAAAATGTATATAGGAGGGATATAGAACCATATAAGAGATCAGAAGAAAGAAAAAAGACAAAAGTTGCAAACTCTGAATTGGAGACATCCAGCAAGGTAGTAGGGGTAAGTACTCAAGATGAGAGGGAAGAGCATAGGAGTGGATGGTGACAGTTCATGGGTACCTTGGTGGTGGCAAATTTGGGGGGACAGCACCTGAGAGGAGAAATCAAATATTGTATGAAAATGAACAACGATTTTAAAATATTTGTTTAAAAGAAGAAAATGAAATAATTATAAAATATGTACATCACTAGAAAACTTGATTGTGAAAATTATAAGAAAGCATAAATAGATACAATAAAAACTAATAGAAAGGTAACTATTGAAATAGAAGTAATTTATGGAATGGAGTTTCCTATTTCGCAGACCTTTATGAGAATATCTGAAACCCCAGATGAAATGGACAACTTTCTAAGAAATATAGATTACAAAACTAATCAGATTAGAATTGGAAAACTTGTAAAGCTCAATTTCCATAGAAGAAGTCAAAAATATTATTTAAGGAATTACTTCACAAAAAAGCATTGCATAGTGATTTTTATTTTTTTTGTATAGTGATATTTTAACAGTAATAATTCTGTCTCTCCTCACCTGCCTGCTGCTTCCCTTACCAGTGTATTATATCAATCTGCCTGTTCTCCCCATTCTGTCTCTGGTGAATCCTCTCACCACCCCTGCACCTGGCCTGAACCCAGTTCTGTATCATAACTAAATAATAAATAAATCTTTTTATAAAAAAATTAAATATTTAATTTCTCCTACTGTTGTTATATGTAGAAAATTCTTCTGTGCTCTGAGGTCTAACGCCTAAATATCCACTTGTTCTGCTAATTTTTGTTTTCTTTCCAGCTATAATTTTTGAAAAGTGTAAAGATTTATTTATATCTAATAGTAAAATTATAATTAATCAGTTATCCTGTTATTACTAAAACTCTCTTATCCCTTAAATATGTGTGATTCCAATTCATGGCAAGCCAAAATATAGCTGTGTAATTTTTTATGTCTGAACTACCTACTTTTTTTTTCATTCATCAGTCCATTTATCTTCAGTCAATTAAAGCTTTTAATAAAAATCTATTTCAATGTTTGGTAGGGCACATCCCTCAAAAGTATGTCTTTGTTTTCAAATCATGCTTGACTATTTTCACTCATTTAGTTTTTCCACAGGAATTTTAGATCTATTTTTAAAGAAAAACATGCCACTGCAGAGTACAATGAGATTAATGTCGTAATTTTGAAAAATAAATTGAATCATGTTGAGAATAGCCTCGGTGCCTTGGGACAGCCCCGCCTGAAGACTCCTATGAAAGTTGCTCAGTCTTCAGTCAACAAGTGGGGAGAGGCAGGAAGCTCATATATGGGATGAACAAATGAATGGGAACAGCCAGCATGCAACAAGCAGAGACTTGACTTCCTTCGAGAAAGAGCAAGTCATTTATCACTCATATTTACTCACTCGTATGTACTCAAATACAAATGGGCAGAAACAAATTTGACTTTGAAACCCTGGAGTACTGCAGAGTGGAGAATCAGAGAACAAATATCTTACATTGGCTAACCAATTCCCATCTCCCTTCACATGATTTTGCTCCAGACCCTGAAAACCAAGACTGCCAAAGATTTAGAAAAATTCTTCTAAAAATATCAGATCAGTCACTACTCATAAGAATCCCATTCTTGAGAGAATTCTTTTGTTTTACCTTAAACGCTGGGTAAGTTTCACACATGGACTTGCGTTGAATTTAGTTCATACCATATAAATGGCACACGGAGTTTCTGTTTTCATAACTTAGGAAGTACCAAACAATTGCAATTGTGTTATAATGCAATTCAGTAGTGACCAATTTAGAAACACAGGTCAAACTTGTTCTTTTCCGCATTCCTAGGCCTGGAATACATTCCCAAGTAATGGAATTCTCACAGCAAGGCGAGGTGAGAGGCTAGGATATAAGTCACCAAAAGTTCGTTTTTAATTTAGGAAAATAACAGAGTGGACGCACATTCAAGGGACTTGACCTTTAACAAATGAAAGTGGCTGCAGTATTCTTTGCATATAGCCACCCAATCTCACCACATGGCCACCTAAACTCATTAAGCCCAAGTCAAGGCAGCCAAGTCTGAAAGCTGCAGCTCCCTGACACCAGCTTCCTTCTGCCTCTTTCTCTGACTTTCTGTCACTTAAGTTGCTCTTCACAAATGTTTTCTATTAATTTCTATTAACTGCAACTACTTCAATTTTCTAGAAATTATCCACAAGGTCAAGCATCGGATGAACTTGAATATTATTACCAAATTTAGCTTGTGGTGGTAACTTCTCCAGGATCATTTTTATAAGAATAGGTTATTCTAGAATAAACTAAAGGCTGTCCACCAATTTTCATAACATTGAAAATTAGATAAGCTCAAAGAAAAAAATCATTTTATGTTGAAATTTTTCAACACTTAAGTAATCACAGCAAAAAACCTATGGAACAGTTCATTCTAGAGACCAAATTATTTTCTGAAAGTTGTTTTAGTTGGTTTCTATTTGTTACCTTATGATTCATACTTGCTCAAAAAATATTTGTGACCTGAACTTAAATAAATCTCATCAAATTCAATTCATAATTATCTACTTATATTATGGTCATGAGGGTAATTCAATTGTTTAAATTTTTTAATGTCCAGTTTTTATAGTCATATAACTCTTGTTTTATGAGCCAATACATGATGATTGAAAACTGAAAAATGAATCTAGAATGTATAGCTGAATGGAATGAAACATGACATCATGTTTGACTCTTCCTAAATATGGGTGCAGGAAAAGGCAAAGATTAATAAAACCCTTATTGTGCATACCTTTATTAAAAAGTGTTAGTGTTCATAACCTTGGTTAGGAAGAGAACAAATGAACAAAAGCCACAGGACAAGTGACTGTCCAAAATCTCAGACCTCTGGGCCCTCCCTGGTGGCACAATGTGTTGAAGTGCAGCACTCTGAAGCAGACCTCTCCGGACCTGCTCGCTGCTCCCCTTAGCAGTGTTTCAGTCGATCTGCCTGTTCTGCTCCTTGCTCTGTTGCTGGTGAATCCTCTCACCCCCCAGTTCTTGTATGCATGAATAGATAGATGTTTAAAAATAACCCCTGGCCTGTACCTCAGTTCTTGTATGCATGAATAGATAGATGTTTAAAAATAACTCACACCTCTGACTCTTGCTCTCCTTCACTGCCCTCCACCTCTCCCTCATGATGTTCTCTTGGGAAGCCGATGAAAGCCAAGAGAAGCCTCTTGGTCTCCAGAGTTGCCTTACCCAGCTTGCTTCATGCTAGGGGTTTTGGTCCTTCTCACTTGCATTCCAGAAGCTCCCACCTGCACCTCCCACTTGTACTCCCAAATGTGTATCTCCAGCTCGAACTTCTCCTTGATTCCTTTACGCCCAAGTCTACTTGACACCTCATAGGCATCTTCCTTATTGTCTGCCATCCCGATCTCGCTCTCAAACAGTTTTTTGTCTTCAGCCTTCCCCATCTCAGTTAGTAGGACATCCATTGGCCTGTTGCTCAAGTATGACACTGGTCAATGGCTTCTCCAGCTCCTGCATATTCTTGCAATTGGTTAAGAGCTGCTGCTTCCTCCTCCAAAACACATCTCAGGCCTGTCCATTTCTCATCATCTCCCCACCGACTGCCTTAGCTCAGAGCCCCATTGTCTTTCATCTAAACTCTTTCTTTTTTTAAAGATTTACTTGTGCATACAGAACTGGGGTACAGGCCAGAGGTGCAGGGGTGGTGAGAGGATTCACCAGAGACAGAGTGGGGAGCAGAACAGGCAGATTGACGAAGCACACTGCTGAGGGGAGCAGCAGGCAGGTCAGGAGAGGTCTGCCGTGCCTTTTGGGTCACCTCCTGGGCGGGGTTCAAACTCATGCTGAAGTGGCTTTAGCTTCTTAGTGCTTTGCTTTAACCCACTGCGCCACCAGGGAGGGCCCTCATCTAAACACTTGAAGAGCTTCTTCACTGCTCTCATCTCTTCCACTTCACTTTGGTCCTCTCCAGTCTGTTCCTAACATCTTCCAGAAAAGTTTTCTTTAAATATAAGGTGAATCAAGTTACTTTACTACTCAGAACCTTTTCAAAGACTTTCTCCATCCATGACACTGCCTGTAAAACCCCACAAGAGCTGGCCACACCACTGCCCACCTCTTCAGTATTCTCCACCCCATTCTTGCCATGATCAAATGTATTCCCCAAAATAATATATCCAACTCTTTATATATATATATATATATATATACACACACACACACACACACACACACACACACACATATATATATATATATAATCTTAATTGAAAAGGGTCTTTGTATTTTTTATTAAGTTAAAGAACTCAAATTAAGCTCTTCCTAAACTAGGGAGGGCCTAAATCCTCATATGACAAAGGAGAGTGAGATTTCAGAGACTCTAGGACAATGGCCTGTGAAGATGGAGGTGGAGATTGGAATGATGCATCTACAAGGCAAGGAGGTACAGAGCCAGAGACTGAAAAGACAAGAAGGCTTCTCCCTAGAAACCCCAGAGAAGACTTGAATTTCAGAATCCTGACCCTTAGAGCATTTGTTCAGCATTAAGGCGCAAAGTGGATGGTAATGTGGTTTAACAGCCCGAGGAGCTTCCTAAACTCTAAGCTGCAATATATTGACCTTTCAATTATGCAAAGTAGTTAAGCTTATTTTCTCATGACTTCTTATAGATTTGCACCACCTGGAATGGCAGCCAGAATCTTGATACAAATGTCACTTTTCAAAGAGAACTTCACAAATCTAATCTAAGTTAGGCCCTCCCTCCTATACCCAGTGACCTTCCATTCAGCATTTACAAGAGTACATAAAATATTCCTGTCCGTGGTGACTGTTTGTCCCTCCTTTATACTCCAGGCTCAATGTCGGCATCCGTGTGTCCCTTTAAAACCTCTACCCTTGAAAATGGAAACTAAAAATAGCTCTTCCATAAATTACAGAGATAAAGGGATCTAACCCATCTTCTTTTGTTGGCGAGTAATTTGAGAAAAGACTTGTCTCCCATGTGAACTGAAATCCATCAAGCACACTGAAATTAAATTTTAACCAATTAGTGACTAAATGAATTAGAGTCCATAGTTGTAGAATGAATTCAATTAAATCAATATAAAATTTGAAACAAAAAAAAATCACAAAGGAAAATACTTTCTCTTTGATAGTTGATCTACTGGAGAATGAGATTAAGTCTTGGCTTGTTTGCACAAACTACCGCGTGAATTGCTTGAGACAGCCGATACAAGCAACTGAAAATCTTGCCAGGGAACACCATGCAAATCCAGTCCTTGGCACATGTAACTTTCCTTGAATGTGCCCGAAGCTAGGATCCTTAAGATATTTAATCTCTTCACATTTCCTCTCAGCCCATAAACATGTCTAGGAGGCTGCTGTGTCTCCTAGCACCTGGTACACAGACTAATACACATACCAGTCTACAAATTAAACTCAATAATGGTGGCATGTCTTGGGCAGGTGAGATATGAATCAGGATACAAAGAGATAAGAGAAAAATGTCACAATCTTTTATTTCAAAGGGAAATTCCATGAACATTTTGGCGTGACTTCAAAGTCAAAGAAGAGTGTTAACTATTATAAAACTTATAAAGGTACCCATTCAAAACCCTTCATGCGGTGACTCTCTCTGCTCAATAGTTTTGTTTATTCCACTTTTTTATTTAACCAGTTCTCATCCAGGGTCTACTAGGTACTCGTCTTGGGCACAGAATATATTATAGGGTACTGGAATAGGACAGACACAGCCCGTTAATCTGTGGGCCCAAAGTCTGGAAAGGAAGCCCATGCATGAGTCACCCTGAAGGGGCCTGGGAAGCGTGCCACAGGACGAGCAAAAAGAAGCAGCCAGGAAATGGAGTTCGGGGAGGACAGTCACACGCCATCAAGGATGTCCCGGCAGGCTGTGGTACCGCTTCCGCAGGTGAAACATACTGCCTGAGTGTGTGGGGTTACCACCTTACAGCATTCGTGCAATGATGAAGTCACTTTACGAGGCATTTCTTCAAATGACCCTGGTAGTTAGGCAACCACAGCTGGGATAGAGGGAGATGTTTCTCAAAGAAATCTATAGTGGAGTATAAGTTGGCCTAGAATGACAGGACATGTGCCAGAGCCACTCATGTGGAAGCCTCAGGGACAATAGAGCCTGGGGGCCCTCAAGTTACCCATAGAGCCAGCAGTCAAAGGGAGAATGAGAAAAAGATGAAATGGGAGAAAAAGAGAGGAAGAGAAAAAAACGAGGTCATGAAGGAAAGAGGAAATCAGTGTTTTCAAATAACCAGTAGTGGGAGGCCTGAGTGTTTTCGCGTGTGCCCCATGCCATGTCTGGGTGAGGAAAGTGTGCAGTGTTTCTCAGACATCCCTTTTAGGCCGGAATCGCTAACGTCTATTATCAAGAACATTGTTTTCAAACTGCAGGCTCCCATCCTCTGAGGGAAATGACATCAACTTTTTTTTTGGGGGGGGAAGAAATGTAGTATAATATAGATTATACACATAGATTAAAATAGATCACAAAGTGCACGCACATGTGTATGTATATGTGTGTGTGTGTGTGTATACACACACACACACATATATATAACAAAAATGAACTCTTACTCTTGGTGGGAATGTAAATTGATGGAACCCCATGGAAAACAGTTTGGAGATTCCTTAAAATTCTAAACTTGAAAATGCCTACTGTATGACCTAGAAATAGATCGCCTAGGTATTTACCCAAAGAACATGAAAACACTAACTCAAAAGACAGACCCACCCCTATGTTCATTGCAATACTATGCACAATACCTAACACATGAAGCCAACATAAATGCCACTGGTCAGGTGACCAGATAAAGAAACTCAGACTCTGCAACAGAATCAAGTTGTCAGAGGGGAAAGAGGTGGGGTGGAAATGGCACTGGCTGGTTGGTGGTGGACGGTGACTAGATATTTGGTGGTGGGTGTGGTGAGAAAAATGTAATCTCGGAACCTAGGCAACATTGTAAGCTAATGTCTCGATTTAAAAAGAACAAATAGCAGAGATTTTCATTAAGTCAGGGGGTAGACAACTGAAAGTGTTTACTCTTCTTGGTGAGAGAGTAAGATGCCTGCAGAAATGGGTCTACAAGACTTTTATCTAAGCTTCATGTTATGCAGACTAGAAGCACATTTAATACAAGATCTGGTCATGGGAGGGGTTCAAGAGCGAAGAACTGACTCCCTGTAATTATCCCTAAAGCATCTTTCAGAGTTAACTGCTGTATCTCCAGGAGCAGAGCCAGGCACAGAAGAATCGAGACTGATTCTCATTTAGAACCACCTAGAGAAGTAGGTAGATTACTCAGTGCTTCGGTGAAGCAGGGAACATTTTTAAGAAAGGCATTCATGACTTTTTACTTCACTTGATATTAACTGATCTGTTCTTGACTGTACAAGACTACTTCTATTAATTTTAAGTCCCACATGGCACTTCTCACTATTCAGAAAGTGCACAAATATTCAAGAAAAAGGACTTCATCCCTGTGGGGGTGTCTGGCTCTGGGTGTGGCTGGTCAGTTGGGGTTAGCTGTAGTCATGACAGATTCAAATCACCCAGGGTTTTATATTTGTGAAGATTTTAAAGCCACACTGATCGTGCCTTTGTTGTCTGCCATATATGACAAGTTTTAATGGTGGTTATACAAAGGAGTAAAGACAAAGAGAAGAGAAGGAGAGAGAAGGGGAGGGAGGGAGGGGAAGGTTCAGGTGCTGTGAGATGTGGCAATATTTCAGTGACACCAGGTGTGAAGAAATGCTCATTAGAATATGAGGACAACACGCCCTCCTGGAGAAGCTACCTATAGTCAAGGGAGCAGGTTAGGAATGAACTAACAATCAGGAAAAGATCCCTCAGAAACTAAAAATTATCTGAAGGTAAACTAGACTGAAGTTCACAGAGAAATCTGCTGCTATTTTGCATAGTGCTTTCGATTAATTGAAAGACTAAGCAATGCATTACAGAAGTTTAGAGGAAAATGTCATCACGAATCCCCAAGAGCAGAGGTTGACAAATTTTTCTGTAAGTTACCAGGTAGGAAATATTTCTGGGCCATCTGTCATGACCAATTATTCAGTTTAGCATGGAAGCAGATGTACAAAGCAAATAAGTAAACAAATGGACATAAATGTTCCAATAAAACTTTATTTAGAAAATCAGTTGGTAAGCCAGATTTGGACAGAGAGCTAAGTTTTTCAAGCTCTACCTTAAAGCCTTAATGACACTCTGGAAGGATAAAGGCTTTGTCTAATCACAGAGTGGACTCTTGATAGACCTGAATCCAACTTTAAAATGGATATATAGACAGATATATCATTTTGTAGATCCAATTAGTGCAATAATATAATATATACACATATATGTGTACATAGACAAGTGTAAATTTATATACCACAGTTTATATATACACATAAGCATATGTATTGTATACAAGTATGTGTAAATCGATATACAATTGCACCAATTGAACCTACAAAAGATAATAGCATATTATTAGTCTTGACTTCATAAA
>NW_004567117.1:41027040-41067214 GCF_000260355.1 Condylura cristata | reverse complement strand
GAAGTACACTGCTGAGGGGAGCAGTGAGTGGGTCAGGAGAGGTCTGCCTCGCTCTCATTCAATTATTTTTAATTGGTACACAAGTTGTAGTGAATGGAACAGAATTTGCACACAATCCTTCAATTTTGTATGAAATAGAAAATTTTGGTCACTGACTGACTAAATTCCCTAGGCCAAAAGGTGGACCTTCTGTGTTACTGACTGTTCACATGGAATAAAACTTTTGAAATGGTGCTAGTGATTGATGTAGGTAGAGACTGAAACAGGAAAGAACTTCATTCTCTGTGAGGCCAGCTTCAAAGTCTTACGTGATTTTCCTTTTCTCTACCCAACACACACACACACACCCCAACACATAGGAAACGAGCAGCAAAACCTAAAATGAGGGACAAGATTCTGGACGGAAGCCGCGGCGCCAGGCCCAAGCAGCCTGCAGCCCTGGGCTCTCGCTTCACCGTCTTTCCACAGGCCCTTGAAAGCCAGGGTCAGCCGAGACTTCCCACGAGAGATGGGGTGGCATGAGTGTGGCACTGCTGTGTGGCACTGACCCCCCGGGCCTGGCTCCAGTGCCAACATCCCCAGCAGAACGATCACTGTGTGGTCACAGGGAGACGTGCCCTGGGCAGCGCGCCAGGGTTTCCCACACCCACAGTGTAATGGTTTTCTGAGCAAGCGCATCATTTGAGACTGAAGCAGGTAACAACATGTGTGAGAAAAAAACTCTGGTTTTTACTTTGTGACCCCCGAGGCAAGTTCTTATTACCTGACACCCAGGTGCAGGCTGCTGCTTTTCAGCTCCAAAGGCTCATGTGGAGATCCCTAATCTAAATTTCAGTAAATGATGTTACTCTTTTTCTCCCCATGGTGGTACAAATAACATATGGGCCAGACATTGTAATCACATAGGTAGAGAATTTTGAATTTTTTTTATTCACAGAGTAATGCAATTCTTGTCAATCGTTGAATAAGAAGTTTAAATATTGTTCAAAACACAGATCTATTACACAGATCTATTCCACACAGCACACCTCACACACTGACCTTTTAAAATATACTACTGCAAGTGAATTTTTGTCAGCTACTCACAAACCCCAGCGTCTGCCATTAAAGCAGGCTAATTCCATACCAAGAGAATCACAGAAAGAAAGTAGGCTCTTTTCATCTTGTCTCTAATTTTCAGTTCTATTCATGCCTGCTCTAACCGCGAAATTTTTCTTGATGTCTCCCAGGAGAAGGAAAATTAAAAACAAGGGGAAATAGTGGTGAAGGAAAAAGTGTTTCTCATCATTTCAGAGGAAAGGGAGAAAACAGAAATTTAAATACTGTGTGCATGAGGAAATGATTAAAACATCTCCCCTGCCAGGTCCCCAGAGTTCACGACATAAAAGTCAACTGGAGACTTGGGCTAAGGTACAGGAATTGATGGTTGGAGACATTCGTAAAGGGCCTTGAGGGAAGTAAGAGATTCGGAGACCTGAAGGTGATCCCAAACACCATCGGGCAGGGAGAAGAGGAAGAGAAGCCAGGAAGTGGGGGTTGGGCTGGGGGGAAAGGAGGACTCAGCAGGGAGCGTCCGAGACCCCAACACCCTCCTGCCTCGGCTCTCTGGAGCCCTTGGTGACCACTGTCACCCTCACCGGTGCCTTTGCTAAGGACAGAGAGGCCAGGGAACACTCTAAGGCCACAGGGCTTGGGCCCCCAAAATGTCACTTATGCAGCTTCTGGCTCTTTCCCAGGATTCCCATCAGCATTCCCCAGGGCAACAAACCAAGTTCAGACATGGAAATGTCATCTGACTAGCTCTCCAAGAAGAAAGGAGGAAAGTGAGCAAATCCAGACCCAATCTTCCCTCATCAGACATGGTAAGCATGCATTTCCCTGGTGTGAATGCTCTGTTTTCACTCTACCCTCTGTAGACCTCTAAAGCACTTTCCAGATCAATGAGAGGCTTTATATGCCTCTTTAAAATGAAAAAATAATTCCAGCAGAGTTTGACTTCTACCTGTCAAAGAATCAATCTGTTGTTACTTATGAATAGCAATAGAGACTTGGCTACTCATATACTAGCTTTGGAAGCCCAGACACGCACTGTAGATCAGAATCGCCCGGAAACCACAGTGATTCAGTGTCAGATTTCCTGTGGGACCACCCCCGCTCTAGCCCCCACAGATGTTAGAACCTCACCAACATAAACAGTCCTTTCCTTCTTCTCCTCTGTGTCATGGCTTGTAAGAGGCATCTCTGAGAAGCCCTCTCAAGTTCCATTTTATTAAGCACAGTAACACTCACTGAGAAGCTCCTGCTATAAATCATCATAGAAGACACTTACAGTGCAGAGATATTCTAAAGTTCAGCTGTACCCAGCTTTGGCTATTTGGAAATCTCTAATTCTGTAGAGGTTTGACCACATATACAAAGGTGCCTGCTATTACTAAGAACAACAACACGAGCTCTCGCTATTGTGGCAAAGGTGGGCAGGCACCAAATGATGATGGTGAAGACAGAACCAACACAGAACCTCTCACAGAACCTACTGGGGTGTCATTCTTCCCTCTACACTATGGTCCAGCTTTATTTTGTGGATCCCGCAGAAACATACAACTTGTCACCAAGATTTTGGATCATTTGTTTTAGAAAAGAAAACTTGCAAATAGCCATTCAATCAGCAAGCCACACATATGTTTCAGCATCACTCTGATGCCCAAGGATAGAAAGGCCAGACGCAAGCGATTAAAATGTATTCAGTGCATGAGTTCTCTTTTATGAATCTCAGGATTTGTTGAGTAGGAGGCATTTTTATCACAAGGTCAAATAAGAAAGCCGATTCTCCTATACCTAGTTGCTAGATACCACTATCCACTTCTCTCTAATATCCGAGGTCACTCTTCAGCAACCCTAGAGAATAAACATTGGCTGGGGGAGCTGGTAAGGCCTTCAGGGAAATGCAGGAGGCTGTGGTTGTACCAAGCAAGGGACTAAGGCAGCCAGAGCCCGGATGTTGAAGGTGTCCCTCTGAAGGCCTCTACGTGCTTGCAAGAGGCCACCCCCGCCCCAGCTGCAGGGACCTTGAGTCCTAAAATGGACAGAATAACCCAGCATGCTTACGAATGGCACTTACCTCTTCCCACTGCAGTTCTACAACCTCCACTACTTAGCTCCAGCCGCAAGACTCATCTCTCCTCCCATCTCCAATCTCTGCCAGGGTCAGAAAAAAATTTCCCATTGGCTCTCAACAATCAGGGAGAGGTTGATGATAGGTGCAGCAATAGCAATGCCTGAGAGCCCCTCCCACTCCCAGATTATACTGGGCCAGAAATCATGGCCAGGAATACCAGATGGGCTTCCCTGTCCTGCTCAGGAAGACCTGAGCCCCCTCTGTTCAACAGGAAGCAGGGAGAAGTGCCATGGGGCTGTTCCTCCTCCTGTAACTTCAGCATGAGAGAGTAAAGCCAATGACCCCCAGTACAAAAAATCTGAAGACTCTCACATTCCTAGCTAAACTGTGTGTCCCTAGACTTGGGGCAGGTCGAAGGTGGAAAGCTGAGAGACCAGAACAGAATGGGGATAAACACGGGGCAGCATCAGAGTCAAGAGGACCCAAGACCAGCCAAGCACAGAACATCAGCAAGCCCGTCCCTCCCAGGACTGGGGAGGCCAGCTGGGTTTATTCCTTCCAGGGTAGTCATTACGTTGGGTTCAAGAGGTGGCCCTGAAGGATGAAGTGACTCAAGTCCCAGATCTCATAAGAAGCTTGCAACAGAGAAGGCTTTGCCACAGACAAGGGGAATGTGAGGGAAAACACAGCTACGCACGGTGAGACCAGGGGTCGGCACCGGCCATCGGGCTCTCTTCCAGGATGTGCACTGCGGACAGGGCGTTGAGAAAGTCCAGCTGCTCACTGGGGTCCCAGGTGACCTCTGGCAAAGCTCTTCAGCCCACTTGAAAAAAATCAATGAAATTTAGCCGAAAAAATAAGTGAAATCTAGGGTTGAGTGGATTAGATAATATGTGTCCAGCACTTAGCTGACAGCACACGTTTGACAAATGCAGTTACTATTTTTATTGCTTGTTTTATAGTTTGGAACAAACTTGGAAATTCCAAATGTGTGAGAACAACACCTATAATATTCTTCTATGCATGGTACCTGTTCTTCAAGTCTCTCCATTTCCCTCTTCTCCCATATTCTTATGAGCTCAGGGAAATCACTTTCCTGACGATATATTTTTATATGTTTTAGTGAATTTTCACTTTGTATACTCACTCATATTGTCATTCCGACAAGCCACGTGCTTTGTGAGCACAGAAAGAAAACCACATTGTTGTTGTCTTTAGTACTTAAAAACAAACCTAATGAGAATCGGAAAAGTATGTACTTAACGAACGGTGCTCCAAATAATATTTTTGGCTGCTTGTGATGCTAAATATCCCTCACAAACACCAACACATTTCTCAAATTCTGTCTTAGAAAAAGACTTTTCACTTTTGCACTGCCCCATTATTTGTATGGGAAATCAAAGTCCCACCTACATGGCAACACTTCTGTCCTTGACCTCTGTTATTAATGCAGTCTGGGGCCTCCCTGGTGGTGCAGCAGGTTAGAACATAGCACTGCAAGCTCACTGCAGCTGCTTCAGTGTGGGTTCGAGCCCCATCCCCAGAGGTGACCCACATGGCGCAGCAGACCTCACCTGTCTCGCCCGCTGCTCCCCTCATAAGTGTACTTCATCAATCTGCCTGTTCTGCTCCCCACTCTTTTTCTGATGAATTCTCTCACCACCCTGCACCTCTGTACCCCAGTCCTGTATGCATGAATAAATATTTTTTAAAAATTATACAGTCTGGCCCTCCCTGGTGGTGCAGCGGGTTAAAGCACAGCACTGAGAAGCTAAAGCCACTTCCGAATGAGTTCGATTCCCGCCTGCCCCGGAGGTGACCACATGGTGCGGCAGACCTCTCCTGACCCGCCTGCTGCTCCCCTTAGCAGTGTACTTCGTCGATCTGCCTGTTCTGCTCCCCGCTCTGTCTCTGGTGAATCCTCTCACCCTCCGCATCTCTGGCCTGTACCCCAGTTCTGTATGCACAAATAAATAAATCTTTTTAAAAAATTAAAAAATAAATAAAATAAAAAATAAAAAATTATACAGTCTGGCCCTGGGACCAAGAAGCATGGAGGTGCAGGGTCTGTGGGCTAAAACAGAGAGCCGTCCCACTCATATCACATAAAGCCAGCTAGCCTCCTTGACTTATAGTTCTGTTACTTATTTCCATATGTCCTGATTGGGGGATACTCAGTCTCCATCTTACTGACTGCCTTGGTTTAGTGGGTGAAGGCAGGAGAGGAGGCATGAGAGTTTTGACATGGCAAAGTATGTTAGGCTAACAGGAGGTCAAAATGTAGTCCTTGTTAGAAACAACACCTCGATGCCCCCCATGCTGAGACCTGCCCCCCTCCCACCCAAGGATAAAGGTAACCAGGGCTAGACCTAGGAAATAATACTACCTGCAGCCCTCTCCCCCACCTTCCCTTTCTCACCTGGATACCAAGTACCTCCAAATCTCCTGTTTTGATCCCTTCCTCACCAACAAAAAAGAAGGCCTGCTATTGCTTCTTAACCTGAATCAGTTTAATCAGCCTCACTGATAATAGGTACTTAACCTTCCCTCTCATTTTGGAGGAAAGGGTTTGCCCTTCCTTAAAGGATTCCAACATCAGAAGTAGGTGGAAAGTAAGAGAGTTATGTAAGTACCAGGATCATCAAGAAGAGCCAGAGTTCACTGCAATCCACCAGCACCACAGGCAGTGGCCTTGAGGGATTAGCTGATGGGGACCTTGCACAACCCTCCTGAGCATGAAAACATGGGGTAGAAGTAGAGACAGAGAATGAGGCAGGAAGGCCAACCCAGAGTGGATGTCGGATGCTCTTATGTTGGTGGGATTTGAGGGCACAGTGACTATGGAACCTGAAGATGCAGCCCCTGAGGTGGGAGTTTCCAGAGACCACATATATTTATATTGGATAAGTTGCCTGAAAAAAGCTTGGCTTTCTATTCCAGGCGTACTGGCAGGTATAGCAAGACAGACACCATTTGGAAGAGGGAGTTCCCAGGATGGCCTGGTTATAAGTACCAAGCATCAGGAATAAAACAGGGTTATTCTGGCCATAGGAGGACCGAGCCTCTGACATCGCGTTTTGGAAAATAACCGCCAAGGACAAGAACAAAATAAAGAATGAAAGTACTTGAGTGCACAGAAATGAGTTCTCCCTACAGGACTTGCCTGTGACCCTGAACCTCATCTTCTGCCTGACATTTGCATTGATGAATTAGCAAATGATACAACAATCCAAAATCACAGAAAATTGAAGATTACAAAACAGAAATGAAAGAAGACCTAGATGAAAAGATGTATCTTGCCTGTGGATTAGGAAACTAAATATGGTAAAGATGCCAATTCCTCAAGTTAGTTTTCCTATTTTTTGTTATTGCAATCAAATTCCAAAATTCTAACTGACCTGAAGTCTGTGCTATAATTTTGCTATTTCAGCCCAATATACATATCCAGCAGAAAGGGCTGCTAGTGTGCACCAAACTAACCACAAAATCTGCTTCTCTCATTGTCTTTGCCCTAAATTATTTAGTGACAAATTCTGCAAATTCAGAGTTTATTTCTTTCAAATTCAGGGATGGGCAAGCAAAACCAAATTTTCAAGGCTATTGTCACTACTGTGAGTCCTGAAAGTCCATTGGGAAGTTTCAATGATGTCTGTGCTGCACACATGTATGTTTTCTTCATCAGGATGGGGAGCACAGAGCTGCAAGGAAGGACTTAGGAACAAGGGGAAAGAACCCTCACGTTGTGCCTCAAAGTAGCCTCAAAGTAGCTTCTGCTCCATTCAAAGTGTAAAACAGTAAACCAATTGCAAGCTGCACCGGTGTAGGGGCTGTGAGATGATTCACTAGCATCAGAATGGGGAGCAGAATAGGCAGATGACAAAGCACACTGCTGAGGGGAACAGCAAGTGAGGCAGGAGCTGTCTGCTGCGTCATGTGGGTCTCCCTGGCTGGGGATCGAACTAGTGCTGAAGCAGCTGTGGCTGGCTTCGAGTGCAGCACTTGAACCCATTGCGCCATCAGGGAGGGTCCTATTTATAGAAATCTTGCTGCAACCTGTAGATGAATACAGTGCAACTCTTAAGAGTTATTGTGTAGAGAATTCTTAGTGACACAAAAATATGTCCAAAATCAAAGCACAAAAAGCACAGTTATCCTGGTGTTTGCAATGTGATGTACTTTTAGGTAGAAATTTAAAGATATGCATATATATACAGGCGGGAATTCTGTAAAGACGTTGGTACAATTTTGCAAGAGTTAGAGTTAAGGGCCTTCCTGGTGGTGCAAGGGTTTAAAGTGCAGCACTAAAGCTGTCTCTGCCAGCCACTGCTGCAGGAGTTTGGTCCCCAGCACCGCCCCCACACATCTCAGACCTGTACCCCAGTTTTTTTTTAAAGATTTATTTATTTGTGCATACAGAACTGGGGTACAGGCCAGAGGCTCAGGGGCGGTGAGAGGCTTCTCCAGAGACAGAGTGGGGAGCACAACAGGCAGATCAACGAAGTACACTGCTGAGGGGAGCAGCGGGCAGGTCAGGAGAGGTCTGCCACGCCATGTGGTCACCTCCGGGGCAGGCGGGAATCGAACTCATGAGGAAGCGGCTTTAGATTCTCAGTGCTGTGCTTTAACCCACTGCGCCACCAGGGAGGGCCCTGTACCCCAGTTTTTATATGCATAAATCAATAAACATTCTAAAGAAAGATAATTAAGGGAAGAATTACTAATGGGTTTTTATTACATTCTGAATACCTATGATTTCTTATGTATATACCCTTGAGCAAATTTTGGAAATACATCCCTTTATATTTACAATAGATTGAGGTGAAGGTACAACCTATTTACTTAATTATTGTTGACATTTGCAGCCAATGTTCTTCTCAGAGCACAACTTCTCACTTCAGAAACATCTACACTGAGGTCCCGAGAGGTGCAGTTCAAGAATATAATTTCACTTCAGCAAAGAAACTTTATCCAAAGCAAGCAACAGCCATTGTTACAGCATGCATACTTGCCTTCCTCTCGTGTCCTTGCCAGTGGAAGGACTTTGGGTCCTTCAGAATAAACAATGAGACTAACAGCATACTAGCAGTACCCGATGGCTAACGGAGTCATAGAGAAAACACAGATGCCAACGTTTGTGGACAACATTTGAGAAATCGAAGATTCACATTGTCTCTAAAACAGCTCCTCAAATGTAAACTTATTAACCACAAAGGGACAAAAATTCAAGTTGGCCTTGGAGAAACGTTGAAATTACCCAAGTTGTCAGGATAAACATCACCAGCAAGAAGGCATTGTGGTCTTGAGCTCCGGTGACACAGCTTTCTTTTGATTTTCTTCCCCAAATGTGTAACCTCACTCTAGCAGGGGACTGATCAGACAAGTCCAAATCAATCGATTGTTCTGTAAAATAAGGCACCAAAACCTTTCAAAGCTGCCAAGGAGAGACCGAGGAGCTATGACCGGCTGGAGGAGACTAAGAAGCAATAATAGTTAAATGAGCCGTCGAACCTGAATGTGATCCCAGAACTGAAAATGGAAATCAGTGGGAAAATCAGCAAAATTCAAATAAGGTTTTTCCTTTGACTGATTAAACCAAACCGCTGTTGTCTTTAGCCTCGTTCTCTGTGGCACGGTTATCGAAGATGTTCAGCCTGAAGAAGGGAGTGAGAGATTGAACATCTTTGTACTATGGATACTTTTCCTGAAAACTAACGTTCATATAAAATTTAAAGTATTTTTAATGAAGTGCTTAGAACATGATAAAAAGAAAGTAAAATTTCAAATAATGTTATGCTCATAGCATCAGCAAGGTACTATTTGAGACATAGCCATGAAGAGGCAGCTAAATGCTCCAATATCTCATTTATACTCCTGCAGATATTGACTAAATATGTATGCATTAGAAAAAATAATAAAGAAGTAAAGGGGAGCTACTAAACGCAAGTTCAAAGAAATTTAATGAGCAGAAATTTAGCAAATATGTACAATTCCCTATTAAAGCAGCCTACATGACTCCGGATAAGACTGACAAATTAAGGACCATCCATCTAGCAATCCTCCACTCCTTCCTGCAATCAAGTCTGTCACCTAGTGATGAGAAACAGAACTACAGAGGACTTCATCCTCAAACTACCATTGGCACAGAATGTTAAGGAAGAAATAAAGGATTTTAAAAAGCTGTGGCAAAAGCAGACTTAAACCTGGGTCTCTGGTCCCTCCCTGGTGGCACAATGGGTTAAAGCACAGCACTAGGAAACTGTCCACAGCCACCACAGCACGAGTTCGAGCCCCAGCCAGGGAGCTGACCACAGGGCACAGCAGACTTCTCCTGACCCGCCCACGGCTCCCCTCAGCAGTGGATTTCAGTAAATCTACCTGTTCTGCTCCCTACTCTGTCTCCGGTGAATTCTCTCACTGCCCCCCCCCCCGACACACACACCTCTGATCTGTACCTCAGTTCTTGTGTGCATAAATAATCTTTAAAAAGACTGGGTGTCCTGGGGCCCTCCCTGTTGGCGCAGCGGGTTAAAGCACTGCTCTGAGAAACTAAAGCCACCTACGCATGAGTTCGATTCCCGCCTGCCCCGGAGGCGACCACATGGCGAGGCAGACCTCTCCTGACCCGCCCGCTGCTCCCCTCAGCAGTGTACTTTGTCGATCTGCCTGTTCTGCTCTCCACTCTGTCTCTGGTGAATCCTCTCACCCTCCACATCTCTGGCCTGTACCCCAGTTCTGTACGAATAAATAAATAAATCTTTAAAAAAAAAAAAAAAAAAAGACTGGGTGTCCAAACTGCCTGTCTAACCCCACCTCCAACTTCTCCAAGTAACATTAACCAATAGCTCAGAAGACAGGGCAAGCTCTCTGCAGCCAAGGGGCTTGGGTTCACATCTTGGCTGTACAAGTAATAATGTGAACTTTAACAAGTTGCCAACATCTTCTAAGTCTCAGCCCTGGTGAACGAGTGACAGCAGATTAGAGTTATGGGGGTCTGCTTGGTAGAAGATGCTTCAGGGGACAGTTCAAATCGCCTCTGCACCACCCCCGAACAAAGCCAGGGCATCCTGAGTCAAGAAGGATGGGCTAAATGGCGTTAGCGCTGGCCAGAGTGTTCATCACTGCAAATCCTGACATGCCCCCCCCCAACCACCCTGCCAAATCCGAAGGTCCTTTGGAGAGACCAAAGCAGCTCATGGGATTCAGGGACCCCTGCCTCAGGTCAGTTCTGGATGTGGCTGGTTAATCGTTAAAGGCCTCACCACTGTTGTGTGGTAGCAGGGAGTCAGGTAGATTGAGGCAGTGAGCAAGGGAGAGAGGGGAGACCAGTGAAGAAAGGAGGATTCAGAAGGAGTCACATTAGCCAATGAGGTCTAAGACAGAAGGAGATTGTTCGTTTCGTGTAGTCTGGAGACACAGGATATACATGGATGCCTAGAGATGTAACTAACAGAAAGCACTGTTTAAAAACTCGACAAATGTGGACATTGCGTATAGAACCTAGAAGCACTGTCAAATCCCACTCTGGTTTTATCCCTTCTTAACAAAGGATCTTTTCAACAATGATGGTCAACGATGCTTGGGGCCAGATTGGAGAATCTTGGCACAACCCCAGCAGGGCTGCTGTGGGTAACTGACTCACACCCACATGACTGGACAATTCCATCACCCAGTGAAGCCACTGAAGGCGCCACAGTTGGACTCTGAACGTGTCAGATATACTATCTACCTACAACCCAAATAAACCACGAACAGGCATTTTATCCCCACCTCTAAGTTATTCTTCTCCTGCCAAAGGGATTATTACTATGGCAAACATCCTTTGTGATGTCTTTCATGTAGTTCATAATGCATCTTTCCCATCATAAAGATGGCCATTTGGAAGCCCACGTGACCTTTCCAGAATGAATGTCTGGTTCTGACTCTCATGAAGTCATGGGTGTCAGACTCACTCTCCCGTGGTAAATTACTATAAAACTGGACAAAGTACAGGTCACCCAAGGCCATGCTCTTAGGACCTCCCTTCAAGTGAGTTCCAAGACCCAGGCTCTCTACAGATAAAATCCTTCCAGAAAGCTTTTCTCCTGCTGGACAGAAGACCAGAGGTTAGCAGTCAGGCTTCGAATTAGAATTTGGGAACAGGATGCAGAGAGGAGGGAGCTGAACGGCATGGGTGGCCAGAAAGCTGTGCATGAGTTTCCTTGAGTCCTAGGTCAGGCATACCTGTACATCAGAGTGGGTATCCACCCCACCTGGCAGAAAACAGCCATCAGGGCCGGTGAGCCAAATGGAGTTTCCAGAGCATGCAAAGGACTGGAAATGATGGTGTTCTGCCAGTACAGGGGAAAGACTCCAGAGTGAGACCTTGTCTGAGGGGTCAAGATATTTCACCCCCAAAACAGATCCACACTCATCTTTAGTAATGAGTCAGACAACACATATTTTTGGCTTGTGAGCCATAAGTAAGAAATGAAACTTGCCCTGCCCCTCCCTAAAATCCAATGGAAAATACTCACCAAATCTCAATCATGAGAAAGGGTTCCTTCCAGAAAGACAAGGAGCTTCAGGTAGGGCTGTGGGATTGACCCTCGGGCCGAAATCTATTCAGCAGGAGGGGGCAGTATTGTGCCCAGAGAACCCAAAGCAGCCCATGAGCAAACCTGGCAGGTGCGGAGTGTGGTGTCAGCTTTAACGTCAGAACTTTCCATCACTTTTGCAACTGCTCTCTAGACAGCATGGGAGGACAGAAGTCCCCTTTTGCTCTGTCCAGCCTTCTAGGGTTTTCAGGAAGAAGCAGGTACCTAGAGGGTCCCAGGAGGCACCAAGGGGTGGCCCTTGGGTAACTTTTGATTGATTTATGTCTTCTGCCTGTCTGAGCCCACTTTTCAGGGAAAAGGAAGGAAGGGGAGGGAGAGGGATGGGAAGATGGAATAAAAGATGGGATGAAATGAGGAAAGAAGGGAGGAAGGAAGAAAGCCAAGGAGGGAAACAGGAAGGAAGAAGGGCTGGAAGGAGGGCAGGAGGATTTTGCCCAAATTTCACTTCATTGTTCACTGAATTAGACACTTATTAAAAATGTTTCTTTTCATAGTCATTTAATCACTGCAATATAGTCTCCCCAAAGGATTCATTTCATGGACTTACTATAGTAAATACAGAATTTTGAACTGAAATTCATGTTACATTTCCCCATACAAGGCAAATTACAGAATTTAAACATCCACCCAGAACTGGATCTCTCCCACAGTCTTCAGAAGGGGGAGGGTCCCCTTACTTCAGAGCCACAGACGGACATAAGTGAAGAACATCTAACCCCTAAATCTTTTCATCAGCTTGATCAAATCCCCCAGACAGCACTCAGATGAGGTTCCGAAGATAAGAGAGGCAGAAAAGCTTTTTTTTTTTTTTTTAATAAATAGAACTTCTTCCATGACCACCACAACCTCAGGGTTCACCAACCCTTGGAATCGTTTGGGGAAGAGCCTAGACCCGCCGTGCAGGTGAGCAGACCCAGGTGCAAGACACGGTGCTGCCTCCGGCTTCGTCACCTGAGCCCTGGGCCTGGCTCAACCCCGTCACCCTAGGGAGAAGCGAGCTTGCCGCAGAAGAGAATGGTGTTGGCATGAACGTGCCTTATGAAGAACAGGAAGGGGTGATTCGCCATGAACTGAGCGCGGATGGGGAGTCTTTTGACCACAAGGTTGTCCCCAGTGGCAGCCGCCGCCTCGGTGCCCTCTTCATTGACATCCACGTAGGCCTTGTGGATGATCTTTGACAAGTACAGACCCTTTCCTGGAGAAATTCCAGAAAGGTCTGCTTTGATCTGGCTGAAGACATCTGTCATGCCCAGGGACTTGAGCAGGGAATTGAGCTCATACTTGATGTCCAGTGTGAAGCGAGGGATGTGCACATCAACTTCCCTTTCCACCATGTTAGACGTGCTGGTCCACTCGGAAAACGTCTTCAGGTTCAGCTGCTTTTCTATCTGAGAGACAAAACACAGCTGAGTCCACCGCTCAGAGTAAGCACCCTGCCCTGAGCACTGCTCCCTCTCTAACTCTCCTTGTGTGTGACTCAGCCACAGCTGAGAAGCCACAGCTTCCTCTCCTAAACTTAAAACGTGAGCCAGTCCCATCAGGAACCAAACCATAGTCACGCACGCTGTGCCTCTTCCCTTTCCTGTCATCTGTGTCCCGGTGATATTTCATAATTAAACTTTTGAAACACATCCTACTACTGCCCTACCCCTTCAGTCTCTCAGCACACCAGCTTCACCTCAACTCCTGCTGCCTCGGTCTCCCTCTCCTGGATGAGCTGGCTGTTGCTTGTTGGTTCCCTTAGATGGAACATTTCAAGGTGCTTGGTCCCCACCCCGTCAATTTGTTCCTCAGAGGCCTCGTTCCCTCTGCTCACACCCCTCGTGTCTGCCTTCCTTGTCACTGTGCTGTTTTCTGCAAGCTGGACCCCAGCCTCCCTCTGCTTCCACCTGGCAATCCAGTCCCCAGCATCCATGATGATTTTCCTGTTTGATGGTTAACAACTGGTGGGAACAATTAAGTGAAAAGTATGGCCCTGATTAAGACTCCTTAGAAATAAAAGCTAAACTTAAAAAAAAAAATCTGGGTGCACAGATTGCCCTCAGCAGCCACACAACCTGCCTTCTCATTCTCCACCGAGTTTGCTAATGTCTGTAAACCCTCCCAACACCTCCCCTGGGAAGCCCTCCCTGACTGCAACCCCATCATTCTAGGGCTGAAGGATTCTTGTCACCTTCTCCCCATCCTGACCAACATATTAAGTAGAGGTAGATTTTCCTCCTCAGTACCTTTCTCTCCTGTCCTGTTCAGCCCTAACCCTCGGTCCCATGAGTTCAGGACACAACCCATTGCACTCTAAGGGTTCACACCTGCTCTTTGCTCTGGTAGGAAACCAGGGTGCCTTATAAGGCCATTTATCTTCTGCTTAGCCCATGGGTCCGCCCTGGAGATTCCTAGGAAACCCAGCTGCTGGTGTAGTCTAACTAGCCCCTCCCCTTCCTTGGGGCTCTCTGCAGAGACTGGCCTGGTGTGTTTTAGTGGTATTTGCAACGCTGTTGGGTGCACATACCAATCTCTGTTTCCAGAGCCTGTTAAGGGGAAGGGTGTCCTAAAGGAACCTTGCAGAGTCTTGTTGAACCCACCCCCTACTCCAGCTTTCTGTATTCCACCCCCTACTCCAGTGACTGGAAACTACAACTCCCAGCAGTACCAGGGAGAGAAGTGTGAGGACCCACAGGCAGAGGTAGCAGGAATTCTGGGACATTGGGGGATAAATAGGGCACCATTGTGTCTCTCGCTAGGCGGGGAAAGGTTCTCCGGACCACATGACTGGGTGTTTTCAGTCAGCCGAGCAGGTAAGATATTCTAGTTACCTTGTATCTCTCTCTCTTGCCCTGGGTTGTTCCCTGTTCCTTTCCCCTTTTGTAAATAAACCCATGTTGACCCTTTTGTGTGCACCTGCAGTATACCTGAATTTTAAGCATGCAGGTGAGGCCCCATGGACAGGTGGCCCAGCTCACAGTGGGGTGCCCTGTAACAAACCCAGCAGAGTTTCCTGTTCATAAGGACACCCAATGTTTGGTGCATAATGAACAAGCAAACAAGTAAGGAAATGAGTCTCCTTGAAACCAAGACCATACAACTGAGATAGAAAAATGCACAACGTGATGTAAAAATAAGCTATTATATTATTAAAAAAAAAAAAAAACAAGACCAGGCCTGACCAGCTTCCAAAATGCTCTAGGCCTGCAAACATCTTCACAAGGAGTTCACCCCTTACCGGGGCCTGGAGGCTGAGCCTGCCCTGGTGACCACCAAATGACCCTGCTCTGCAGGCTGCCACCCACAGCTCTTCCTAAGAGTCCACAGTCACATCCCTCCTCATGGGCCCATTGAAGCCTCCCTGACTCACACTTCAGCCAGCCCCAGCACCCAGCTCTGCCTGGGCCCCCAGAGTCCTGGAGGCCGCTGGGCTGCCGGAGCCGGCGTCACTTTCCCTCCAGCAGAGAACCCAGTGAGCCTGGGGCGGAGTGGTCACCCCTTCTCCAGGTCTGCTGTGCGCTGGGGGCTGGAGGACGAGGCCAAGGGTGGGGGCCAGGGAGACCTGCCACCATGGCGGTCACTCCTCAAGGCCCGGCGGGTTCGTTTTCCAACAAACCCAGCATGAAGAACGCCAGTGAGCCCACGGAGGCGCGTTCCAGTGAATCTGGCAAACTGCTCTGACAGGAGAGTGGCGGAATCGGATTTCTGTGCACCAGGCCGCATCTGCGGGGTACCCACGCCTACGGGAAGGTGTTCCCCACCCGTGGCAGGCTGATAGGCGCGTGCATTTGTGCAAGAAATTATTCTCCCGAAATACATGGCAGGCAGCAGGTGCTCCCCTCCCCGTCCCGGCCCCTGGGCATTTTTGCTAAATATTGAGAACGACTCAGACTCAGTGACTCGCGGGCCACGGTGCGTGCGCGTATGGGCACGTGTGTGTGTCCACAGGTGTGCAGCACGCTATGGCGATCGGTGCCTCACCTGCTCCAGGTCGGCTGTGCCCACTGGAAGCAGAATGATCATGCTCAGTTGTTTGTTAATATACGGCAGTTCCAGGACTTGCATGTGAGGCTCCTTGATGAAGGCCAGTTTAAATGTTCCTGTTTGGTACATCATATCTACGACTACACTTTTACCCTATTTGTAAAAAAAAAAAAAAGGATATCAAGAAGGGTACAGTTCCCCGTGCATGTGCACAGGTCCATAAGCTGACTTTCTTGCTGACCGTCTGGAGGTCTGTCTGCGTTCACATCGCGAAGGCGTGGGAGAAATGTAATCTGCCAGTGAGCCCTTTACAGCTTTCTTTTGCAAAGCTTTTGAGGTTTTTTTTTTTCTTTTAAAATAAGTTATTGCTGACATAAGGCAGTTTGAACATAGAATTTGGATACATAATAATATATTGCAATAGATATCAAAAACATATGAGGTTATATATAGTAACATGTGTTTCCCAGAAACAACGCCATTGTTTCCACCTAAAGTAATTATATGGGGAAATGATACCACAGAATCATTTTCTCTTTGGAGGTTTTCTGAGAGAAAATAATGCAGATAGGGAAAATAGCCACAGCATAGACAGAACGAACGTACAGGGTGGGTGGGAGGTGAGGCAGCCAGGGTCTGAAGCTTCAGACCCTGTGAGACAGGCAACTGTCATGAGGAAACATGGAGACAAAGTTCACAGGAAGCATAATTAAGGACCGGGAAACCTACACCAGTATTTTCACTAAAACTTCTTAACCATCCTTAAACAATTATGCATCCTCCAGAATGTGGTCTGAAAATGAAATACCTCACTTAGCTGAAAAGGAGTTTTAACCGTCTCTCTCTCTTGAAATTTATTTTGCCATTGTCCTTTGAAGTATATGGCGTTCACCAGCACCATCACGCTGGAGGGGTCGATCGCGCCCTTGGCAAAGAGGTTTCTGATTTTTCCTTGTAGCAGAAAACAAAAGATGGTGCACTTAGATTTGACACTATGCATGACAGAATTGAATAACCACAAGACGTTTGGAGACGCTGATTGTACATTTGAGATGCCTCAAGACCTCTTTTTTCCTGACCATGTGGAAACCTCAAATTGGTGAATTTATAACGATACTTTTCAAGGAAAACTCACGGGCTCCCATTGGAGAGTGTTGGCCGCGGGGGTGGGGTGAAGAGGGGTAGGCTGGGGTTAATGGGGGGGGACATTATATTAAAAACTAGTATTAATGAGAAATTCAAGCATGGTTTTTGGTTTTGACTTTTTTCATATGAACTGTACTTTAGGGTAACTTTATGAGGCAAAGTTTCTCACCTAGAAATATTCTAGCATATAAATAACAAAGGAATGCAAGAATTGGAATACTGTGATTTTATAGCCCATCATGAAGTAATTAACCCAGGCAATACTCATCAAATTTCACTGGCGTCAAAAAAATGTAAAACGAGAGAAGGGCCCAACTGCGATTTACTTTCTGCTGAAAACACAACAGCTCCAATGAAGTATATATATCTGCCAAAATATACTTGTAAAAAAATTGACTTGTAAAAACAAAACAAACCTGAATCTTATCAAATGGTATCAATTGTATCAAAATATTTCTAGCAACACTATGCATAATAGACCCAAACTCAAAATATTCCAAAAGTTCATAAAAAGTAGTAAAATGGATTGCTGCATTTAGGTATATCCAGAGAACAAAACAGACATCAGTGACACTGAGTAAGTCACAGGTGAACTTCACAACCAAAACGATCTAAGAAAAACACACATGCTTTCTGATTCCATCAAATGAATTTTTTCTAATAGGCAGAACCAATTAATAGTATAACTCAGAGACATCTTAAAGTTTGGATATGAGGTAAGCTAGTTTCTGGGAAGAAAAATCCAGGGCCTTAGAGTGTGTCCTGCCCAGTGACTGCTGTTCTCTTTTCCTGGTCCGGAAGGAGTTATACCAGTGAGTGCATTCACTTTTGTGATGATTTCTACCTGTGCCAAATACTTATCAAATAACAAGCAGATAATGCATGATTTTTTATAAGTATGTATATCCAAAAGTTTATTTTAAAAATGAAGATTTATGGGCTCTATCAACCAATTACAATATATGGTCATGTGTCCTGACTTGTACAAAAAGCAATTAGAGAAATTAGAAAATTCACTGCATATTTGTTAATAGTAAATGATTGTTTTTAATTTTCTAGATGTTATCATGGCTTAGTGGTTTATTTCCTTTTAAATAACCTGTATGTTTGACTGAAACATAAACAGGTAAAAAAAGCTAATAGCTGGAATTTGTTCCAAAAGAGTATGGAAGAGGGAATGGAAAGAGAACAAATATTTAAATCCAAGATTAATCTTAAATAATAAATACTGTGGTGAAGAAATGAGACTCTGTTAGTCTCTACATTTTTTCTCAACTTTCTAAATAATAAAGCAATTACTTCTTGGCCTCCTGGCTAAAATCAAGTGTTATATAACAAAGCAAATATATCTTTGCTTTGTATCAAATATTTAATCTGGCATTTTAAAATAAATATTTAGTGATATATAGTGTTTATTTTAAGATTGCAAAAGGTGGATTTAAATTCATCAGACTTAATTGTGGAATGTACCACACGTCTCTGAATAAAAATAATGTCCTTCTCATTCTTGGTCACCTGACCTACACTGTGGAAGACATGTGACTGTGAGAAACCCAAATACTCCCCACTGTCTCCACTGTTGCTGTGCCAGCGCCAGGGTCTGATTTCTGCGGGTCTTTGCTGATGCTGATTCAGGGAGTTTACCAGCAGCCCCAACAGAATGTGCAAACGCATGAATGGGTCCTTTGTTCTTACCATTCGTTTTACTTGCAACCCATGCATTAATAGTTTTCCTTGTTTCTTCTGTAGCCTGTTTAAAATCTACAGTTTGCAGTCTGGCTTGATACAGTTTTTCAGAACAATTTAAATATTGCTGTAAAAGAAAACAGAAAAATAAAAGCTTCCAGTTCAAGGTAACTAAAGTCCTGACCTGCAGAAAGAGCGGGCCAGCTGTACCCATCAGAAAGGAAGCAGAATCCACCAATGCTCATTCCTAATAAGAGAAATCGATTAGAACAAATCAGGAAGCTTTCCACACAGATCCTCAGAAATGTCTGTTTTTTCTGTCTAATCCTTGGCAGTCTTACCTAAAACATTTTTTTTAAAAAGACAAATTGCACTATAGTCCATTTCGTTTCACTGTCCCTACTGTTCCTTTTTCAAAGCAGGAGTTGCTGTGCTGATCTAGACAAAAAACAGAGCACTTAAGGGGTTCACTTGTTTGAGGTGCAGGAGAAGTTTAAGTCTGCCTGTGGTAGGTGTCAACCTTCCCCAAGTCACTACTATAAAATTAATGACAGTAATGGCTGATGTAGGCAATTGACATGTTTCAACTTTCTGTAGTGCAAACAAAACATCTTAATGAATTCACTATTTTGTTCACCTATAATATGTTGTCCAAGTAAAAACTGTGCAAATTCAGTACAAGACACCTACCCCTCTCTTTGAGCTGACTTTACACACACACACTGGCTCCTGTACCATTGTGGAGTCCCCTCCTATTCCCTGATTCCTAGAACTGGGTGCTTTCCAGCACCTGCCTGCCAAGGCAGGAGTCTGCTCTCTGAGAGCCCAGTGATGATGGGATCCATTCTCCATATTGAGGGGACACAGCTCTGGAGCCCACAGGACCCAATCCCCCAACCACAAACTGAGGGGAATGAGAGAAGACTTAGGAGCGTGGCCAGTACCCCTGGTTGCTATTTCTGGAACTGGGTACATTGGTTCCTAAACCCAGAACCAAAGGAAACCCAAGAGCAAAATGTGGGCCTTGGGATGATTCTTGTCCTGTGCTGAATCCCGTTGTATCAGGGTCATGCTTAAGCAACGCGCCCCACCCCCACCCCACGCCCCAGCCTATGAGATGGACAATTTTTCCAGAAAGAACCCATGATAATATCTCATAGTACAAATCATGACAACCCCACGATGCTAATGCAGAGCTTCTGACTTCTGAGCAGATGCCATCGTCAGTCACCAATTGCAGTAAGAATCTCTTCTCACGGCCACATCACTGCTTTGGGAAGACAGAGAGATTCAAGAATGTTCCAGCTTCAAGGGCCATATTGTTCCTCCCCTCCCACCCCCAGCAGGCTCACTCCATAAAGCTTCCTATATGATTCTCGGGCAGGAGGAGGAATCACATGTGAAATATCTATGATATCGGGGTGGGTACCCCAGGCTGAAGACATTCTGACAATCAAAGGCTTGTCTTATACAGGATACAGTCCACACCTCCAGGCTAGCAAAGAAGAATATTAGAAATTCAGGGTTTCATCTTGTATTACCTGGCTGGCATTTAAATAACTCTGAAGACACAGAGTCTGCTGAAGACACAGCATCTTCTTAAGGCTCAGAAGAACGATGTAGCAGTCAAAATCAGAACAATGAGTTTGAATAAAGATCAACCCAGGCTTTGCCACTTTACTATCTATGTCTTTTGTCAATTTGACTTTTCAGAATCTACTCCACCACTGTAGAAATAATGGTGATTTTATAACTGTAACTTGGGCTACGTGAGGGCTCTATGAGAAAATGCCCATATTGTATTAAGTAGAAAGACTGATGCAGAGTAGCAAACATCACACTACATAATACAATGCTGATGGGAAATGCCATAGCAGAGGTAGCATGAACTTTGTCTAAAACTCATTTTAAATGTAGAAGTGGCTTTTCTGGATCCCGTGTCACAGTGCTTACAGAGCTCCCATCTCCTGACTCACAGAGTGATCTGCACTTCACTAACACTCAATTCATTCTCTGCCACTGAGCACCACTGAAACTAAGATGAGAAATGTATTTCGCTTTTCTTCGGGTCCATATGGAATATTTCTTACCTTTACTTTGTGCATCATCACGGACCATGATGCTCAACAATTCTGGCAATTTTACAGAAGTAAAGCTCGGATATGATATTTCACAATAGTAAGTGAGAGTGGCAAACCATTTCACTGAAGCACAAATCTAATCTCTTGATGATGAAAGCCTGTGACTGCTCCCATTCTTCATGTGAAGTTCAAAGGGTGACAGGAAAGCTGTTGACCAGCTTGCTGTGGGATTTACCTGACGGAATGTTTTTGTCTTTGTCCCATAGAGTCGGTTGGCGATGCTGAGGGTGTAGTTAGAGTCTGGCTGCTTGAGTTGAGAGAACAGGACTCCCAACTCGGAATGAATTCTTCCAGTCTGGCTGCACTGAAGCAACAGGAAACAAAGCACAGAATATTAAATTGCCTGATTTCTGGAGAGTTATAAATAATGTGAAAACAATAACTAGAGGCCTAGGCATTTGCCTCTGCATAGAAGGGCCGTGAATACTAACAATCAAGGAGTTGAAAAGTTTAAAGCATTTCCTTCTCTAGATTTCCTCTAGCACAATAGTCTCAGTTCTCGGTGATTTTGGTTACAGGTTGTGTGCAGAATTATAAGCTGTTTCAAAACGCACATGCTTTCATCTGCCCCCGTGATTTCATCCCAAGGCAGAAGAATTATCGAGAGATCCTTGTGACGTATCCAGGGAAATAGGCCGAGTTCTGTTTTTGCCTTTGTCACTCTAGAATCACTTCCCTGTCACACTTTTTCAATATTTCCATTTCTATGTTACTATTAGATCACGCACACCCACCCCTCCACTCTGCTGCGCTCACACACCCATCTCTCCCTCATAGAAGCAGCTTTGCTGTATCTGTGAGATGGTTGCCAAGTCATGGAGGTGTTAGTGTCAAGCTCATATTCCCTAAATCAGCAGCTCCCGGAGTATGGTTTTGAATCTTTTGACAATAAAGATTCTGTGCAGCAAGTATTCTGTGAATCTTGATGTCCATATGTATTTACTCAATCTCAAGCAAACGTACAACTATTTCATGTTGTACATGAAATAGCATTTTAAATTTTTTATTAAATTATTTTTTATCCTGAGGCAACACTGGTTTACAACATTATATATGTTTTAGTAATCTAGAGTTCTATATGATTTCAATGTCAAAAGGAATCCTTGACTGAAGAGAAATTGGGGAGAACTTGGTCCGAAACCACGTGGCTTAGGGAATATAAGGCCCTTTTTCCTGCGTGACATTATATGGTCCTCTCTCAGAGCCCTCGTTGAACAGAAAGTCATCACATACTGGACAGATGACGCTGACACTCACATGAGGCACACTCCATAAAAAAAGAAAAAAGTTTGAGTAAGAATGACAATCACGTAATAAAATCTGGAGGACTTTTTCAACGTTGCTGTGATCACTGTTATCATTATGTTAAACTCTAGAGGCTGTAGCAATTACCAGGATGATTAAAGAAGTAATCGAGGGAGACATGCAGAGTGCCCTCTTGGGCCAAAGGGGATGCTCTGCTGTTCAACCTAGACCATTATTTCCTGGTACCCCTCATTTCAAGAGCTTTCGACAGCTCAATAGGGACAGTCATACCTTAGATGAGTCCTTAAACGCTGGTTTTAATGATTCTGCAATATGATTAAAGTGAAGTACCTGGAAAATGAAAGGAAGATCAGTCTCTACAGATCAGCAGTATCGAGATCTGCTTTCCCACTTCAGATCAAGACTAATAGAAATAGCCAACGTTTAATGATATATTCCAAGCCATGGATTAAGCCATGACATACCTTACTTGCCCCTCCCAACATGTGATGAGGAGATACTATTCCCCATGTATCCTTTAGGGGAAACTGAACTCAGGGGAGATTAAGTGCCTTGCTCCAGACTACAATTAGGTTCCAGGGATGAGGTTTTGTCCACAGGGCTCTTCAGTCCCTCTCCAGCTGTTCCAGGTCATTCCCTGTGACTTGGCCATCAGGGTCCTGTCCAACAGCACATGTTTTCCCAACACAATACCTACTGCATGGAAACCATGAAGTACATCAACATATAGAACAAAGGAAAAAGGATGAAGAATAAAAGATGTGTAAGTAAGAGCTGTTAAGTGACATTCTTCTAGACTTTCCAAAGCAATTAAGAATATACATAATGGAAAACCTCTACAGATGAGCCCCTAAGAATCTACAGATGAGCCCCATGTAACCTGAGAAATTACCCTCAGTCTCTTGCCTCAGTTTCCCCAACTGTAAAATAAGAATAATAATCCCTATCTGACACAGGTGGTTATAAAGTTCCAACATACTAATGAATATTTTTTTCAAGCTTGGTAACTTTGAAAGTGTCACTCAGTTTTTTTTTTTTTTTTTTGAAAGTGTCACTCAGTTTTATTACAAGTTAATCTTCTAAGAATAGTGCCAAATACATGACTGTCATGTTTAAATCACTGAAAGGAAAAGCTCAAAAAGTAAAGTTTGATCTATAACAACTGTGATAATAAGGAAGAAACTGCCACATCACATCACTAAGCCACTATTCATTTTTAATACACACAATTCGTCTAAACAGGCTTCAGCTTCACAAGATGGCGGCGTTTTCTTGGAATAGAGGTGACTCACAGCAGGCGCGTATAAGACTTTCCAGCTGTGGAGAAAGCTTTGCTGCTTTCCATACCTTTTCCATCTGCTCTGCGCAGTTTCCTCTGGCTCCCAGGAGGAGCATACTTAGAGCATAAAGCAGACTGAATGGGGAGAAGAAGATATTGTCTCCTAGATTGTTGTTGTTTAGCTCTTTGAACACATCAAGGCAAAATTCAACATTTGCTGTGCTGAGGGAAGCCATTTTATGCCAAGTGCCACCTGAGAACAAAGAAAACAAAGATCTCAGAATATCACTTAGAGGTACAGATAATATCCAGAGTTCAGTTATTACATTTCATGAATTTAAGAGCCTGAGAGCACACTGTTTCATCAAGAAGCACGTACCCATCATGATTTCTGAGAAATCAGTCAATTCTAAAAGGAAGTCACAGTCGTTTTAACATCTGATGGACTTTTCAAAGCTCTCACTATCATTGTGTACATTTTAAAATGAAATGTAATTGTGTGGAGCAAGGGAGCAGAAGAAATTGGATCTCCGTGCTCTCAATTTCCATGCTTTCAGACACTCCTCATCCTGGAATTTGTACAAAAATATTCTTGAGCTACACAAATACAGCCAGACACAGAACTTTCCCACCAGCCTCTCCACTTCACAGCCTCAGGAGGAAGACGGCTCTACTCTCTTCATCTCTGCACATACAAGGTGATAATCAACAAAGCAAATTTGGACAACTTTCCCTGCACGTTTTCATTCCCTTGGCTGGGACCTCATTTCCTGCACCCTCCATGAGATCTAGGCAATACTGGCAAATAAGCCACTCCATGAGACCAGGTACATCCGTCACACCATGGTCACAGCCATGAAGTCAGTGAAAATGGAGGACTGGCAAGGAAAATCTAAGCTCTGTCTTATCTAAGGAAAGCCAAGAATTTATTTTATTCTGTCCCACAAAGATTTACTGAGCATCACTAACTGTACAGGACTGTAGAGATGTTGCAGCCTCGTGCTTACCCTCAGGGAGGTTGTATTCTTCAGGAGACTCCATTGCCATCAGACCCTGTCTTTAAATTCCAGGTCTTAGGCTTCTCTTGGTTCACTTACTCATCCAGCCGCTCCTTCTCAGTCCTTTTTGTCATTTGATTTTAGTCACAATCTTCATAGATCACAATAAATGAGGATTCAAATCCTGGCCTCTTTTTACTCTCAGACAGGTAATCTCTTGTTATTGATATACTGTTAGCTTCCAAATTTATATTGTCCCAGAATCCCAGATTCATGTAGCCAACTCTGCATCTCTATTGGAGTGTCTACCAGCAAGCCCAAAATCAGATTCTGATTTCCTAACCCTGTCTCCAGACTGCTTCCTCAACAGCCTTCATCCCTATATATAACTGCTCTGTTCTTCTACTGTTCAGACCAAAAATCTTGGGACCATCCTTAAGTAATCTCTCATTCACATCATAAACAATCTATCAAAACACCCTGTTTTCCCTCAAAATATTCACTCTCTGCTCAACTCTTACCTTTTCTAAATACCATGCTGACCAAAGCTCTTATCAACCCATGCCTGGATTACAGAAAGTCACCTTGATACATTTTCCTAGCTCAGCCCTTACCTTCCTCTGATGTATTTTTTGAGGAAGACAGATATTTCTAAAATAGCAGTTCATTTGGTTTTAGCCACTTGAGAACTGCTGACAGCCTATGTTCGAACACCCCAATGGCTTTCCCTTCATGGTCTGATTCCTGCTACTTCTCAAGCTCATTTCCTGTCAGCTTCCCATCAGCTCACCTCTTCCAGCCATTCCACTCCTTATATTTTTTCAACATACCAAATAGACACCACTTACGGAGCTTTGTACTCTCTGTCCCTATTCTGGGGTGCTCTTCCCAAAGATGGCCCACTCCAGCACCTCATCCATCTCTCTTCTCTCTGCTTAGTGTCTTAACAGTAAGGTTTTCACTGACCATCATTTTGAACTATCAGCCCACTTTCCTCCCATTTCACTCCATCCCATCTCCTTAATTCATAACACATATTATACATTAGACATATATGTAAGTATATTTATACATCCCATATACATGAGTTTATTGTCTGTTCCCCTCGTTGCAGAGTATAACCACCAACAGAGCAAGGACTTTGGTTTGTATGCCTTATTCCAGCACCTCAACTAACCTCAGTTTGAGTAACTACTCAATAAATATCTATGGAAGGAAGAAACGAAGTAAAAAATGTCTTCAATCAGCATCAAGATATACAGGTGTAGACGGAATTCTGTGGAAGCACTGAGGAAAGACATAAAGTCAACCTAAGAGTTACAGGGAATATTCCTGAAAGAGATGATGTCCCTATTGCTTCCTGAAAAAAGAAGAGCTACCCAGGTGGCTATGCATAGGGAGACCTTTACTACAAAAAGAACAACATGAGCAGAGACTCAAAAAACTGAAAGAGAAATTTTATAACACAAGAGTGTGAAATCAGAGGCCAAAGATGGCAGGTGGGAGAGCTGAAGGTAGTAGGAACATGCCTTGGAAACCTGGCATGCCCCACAGAGTAGAAACCAGGGCAAACTCTCCAGAGCGCATGATGGAGGTGGACCTCCATGCCACCCAGTCAAGAATTCACAGGGTGGTCGGAGCTCTCTCTCTCCTCTCTTCCTCTTCTGTCTACCTCCCCTTTCTCTCCCTCTCTTCTTCCTCTTTCTCTCTCCCCCTCCTCCTGATGTTGTCTGATCCCCTTTTCTGTTTTTTTAAATATTTATTTACTTATGCATACAGAAGTGGAGTGAGAGGATTCACCAGAGACAGAGTGGGGAGCACAACAGGTAGATTGACGGAAATATGCTGCTGTGGGGAGCAGTGTGGGCAGGTCAGGAAAGGTCTGCTGCACTGTGTGAGTCAACTCTCTCGCCAGGGGTTGAATGCTTGCTGCGGTGGCTGTGGATAGCTTGACAGTGCTGTGCTTCAACCCCTTGCACCACCAGGGAGGACCCATCTGATTATCTTTACAATGATCTGGACTCGTCTCTCAGCCTGCACAAGCTACCACTGGAATTCTCTCCCGCAATCGCCCCATTACACCTTATCTCTTCTCAGGCAGCTCCAACTTCTTCCCAGATGGCCTCATGAAAATTAGTCACCTCATCTCCAGCTCTCCCAGTCCAGTCCCCTCTGTGCTAAGAGAACACAGATTTCATGACAGAGCTCACGGAGCTTGTACTTCAGCATCACATCTTACCACTTTATGTACCAGCATCGGACACCCAAAGGCCTCCAGCTCCCACACAAATAGTGTGTTGCTGAGCACACACACCCTGGGTGTCCACACACACATCACAGATGCAGGGGGTGGGGGAGACCTTGGGAACCCACACACGGTAAGGGAGGAAGCCTTGAGGTAACACGAGCATATCTCTCTCCTAAAGTCTAAGCAGATCAGCTTCCCTTGGAGATAAAATGGTTTTATTTTTCTTGTACCATGATTTTTTGACCCTATTTTTAAAGGGTAGCATTTAGCAGAATAAATCCAGAAAATCTGACCAAGATAAAAAGCATGAATAGGATCAGCTGATCGTGGTTAGTTGATACTGTATTATTTGCTTCATGCACAGTAGGACTTTATAACTCTTTAAGCATGTACTTCCCTGTACCAAGAAGTTGAAGTTCTAAGTTTTGAAAAAAATTGGGGAAATATGTAGTTAGAATTAATTCATGAACCTTACTGTTCAGCAAGCCTATTTGCAGGAGTTTTAACTGTGTCTTAAAAGGGAAACTAGGAGCCCTCCCTGGGGGCGCAATCAGTTAGGACACTGCATTGCAAACTGGCTGCAGCTGCTTCAGTGTGAGTTCAAGCCCCAGCCCTGGAGGTGACCCACATGGCACAGCAGATCTCTCCTGACCCACCCGCTGCTCCCCTCAGCAGTGTGCCTGTTCTGCTCCCCACTCTGTCTTTGGTGAATCCTCTCACTTCCCCTGAACCTCTGCCTTTGTACTGCAGGTTTGTATACATAAATAAATAATTTTTTTTAATGGAAAATAGACCCCAAAGGATTTGCAAGAGGGCAGAGGGCCATCTCTGCTTCATGGGGGAAACAAACGCAAGGATTTCAAAATGTCAGCTCACGCCCAGGTAGCCACTTACCCATTTCACATGACCCTTCTCTCCTGACAGCTTTTTCAGTGTCCACCTCCCCTTCTCCACTCCAGCACTGCCATTTACTTTCACTATGACCTTATGTGTCTAGCCTAGAGGTTGAGTTTGTAAATGTTTTCCCATTAACCAAGAAGGAAAACTGGAAATTCTCCAAAATACTGGCCATCCTGAGTGTCACTACAGATTCAACAGGACATATATTTTCTATATGCTCAATCTCTAGGAATAGTAGAACACTTCAATCTAATCACCCTATCAAACAGACACAAGCCCCAGCCCACACCTTTTTACCAGTGAGTGCCAAGAAATTTTATATTGAAAACACAGACACCAGAAAAGTAAAGGCACCTTCCTGCACATGAGAAATGAATGAGGAGTACAAGATTTTCTGAAAAACCCAAACATGTTCATAACACAGAGACCTCAGCTCTATATTAGGAAATCTGTTTTGAGTAGGAATCTGCTCAAGTAATGAGAAAATATCAACAGTGTCCATTCTGATGAACACATGAGATTGAATCCCAGCCAGCGTGCCTCCAGGATTAAATGTACTCAATCCTTGTTAATGCTCAGCAAGCTGCTAATATGCTCATCAAGGAGTCAAGAAAATCACTCTCCACTAAAGAATATTAATCCAACGCCTGCTCGTCGGACTCCCTCACACCTGTCCAGCTGCCATACGACTGCTCTCGTCTAGTTCTCTGGCACAAACACAGCTGAAATCACCAAGTACAGGTATAGGAGTCCTCTTTACCTTTGTTGCTTTCCGGGGGTGAAGGGGCAGTTCAGCAGGTGAGCTGCGAGCTGTAACCCTGAAGAGGAAATATAAAGCCTTCACTTTCTGCCCCTCCCTCTTCATGTGAGATTTCCTTGGTGATTCAGCTCTTAGCCGCTGGGCGGAAAGGACAGTCCTGAGGAGAAATCCCTCCGAGGCGCTTCTGCTCTGAATCAGCAGGGCGCTCAGGGTGGCCAGTTTTAGAAGAAATGTCCAGTTTTTCTGCTTGGTTCATGGAAAACCATTGACAAACTCAACCTCTAAGCAAGACATTAAGCTGTTTCTGAAAACAAAAAGTGGCATGCTTAAAATGCAAGAGTTGCCTGTGTCCATCTGCCTGGCACCAAGCCACCCAATGGGAAGACTCCAGCTGTGACTGATCCCAGCTCTCCTCAGAGAGCAGAGGTTTTTATGTGGAGTTTCAGGGATCTGCTGGCCGGTAATTCCTGTCCCATCGGAAAAACCCAAGCAGAGCTTTGCTGAGTTATTCTGTGGTTTCAGTTTAAAAGCTTGGTAAGAGCAACAAGCCACCCGCACAAAGAGGAAGTTCAGAGTATGATTCAGGACCCGGTAAGATTATAGATTACGGGTCGGAGTGAAAGTCAGAGACCAACAATGCTTGGGGTGTGTGAGAGCCCGAAGGGGCAGCCTGGGCACCAGCAGGGGAGCCCAGCCCCCAAGGCTGCTGCTGGCCAGAGGGCTGCTCCCACCAGCCCCGCTGAGTGACATGAGCTCTCTGAGGAGTGGGAAAGCCCTCCCTGGCGGACATGTCTCTTCATCCTCAATCTGCCACATGCCCTCCCCGAATCAGAAAGCTCCACACACCAGAGCTGGGGAAGTCAGCTCTAGCATGACAGCCCATTGACCTCCCGGGCCACGAGGTTCTCATAAAGCGCTGTGACAGTCAGCGCTGGAACTGAGCCCAGCTCTGCAGCATCTGAGTGGAGAAAATCTCCTCAGAGATCCCACCCGCTGCGGTTTCCATCCCTGGCGTTCTCCTCCTCAGGGACAGGGCAGCCTTTCCTCTTGGCTGCATCTCCCTAGAGATCCCATTTAGAACTAATCTTAAAATTGTCTTCGTTTTCTTGTTATCTACATAGTTGACCCAAGAAGTTCTTTTCCAGTCTTGACGTTGGTTGCTCCCCTGTTGATTCCCCTCGTCAAGGCGAACTTCTTGTTCTCTGTTTGATTTCTCCTTCCAGGTGAAGCACAGCCGTCAGCAGAAGACTCCTGGTCCTCCTTACTCCCTCCGTCGGGGCTCCCGTCTTAGCGTCTCAGCCCCATTCCCCGAAAACAGACCTGAGGCAACGCTGCATGCGCCCGCAGTTTATATGGGAAATGATCCCGGTGTGCGCGTGAGGAGCAAGGGGGGCAGACAGCTTCTAGCTAGCACCCCGGGCGCTGAGGTGCCCCGGGACTCGAGCCCGTGGGCCTTGAGCACAACCTTACAACGTCACCCAGTGCTGATCACCCAAAGGGAAGAAGAGGGAAGCGTTGGTTACCCGGCTTCCAGCCCTGTCAGCAAGCGTGTCCTCCTGATGTGAGCTCAGACACTGTCAGACACACATGTAGAGAAGGGGAGGGATGAACGACACTTTGTTAAGGAAAGAGGAGCGCTGGTAATGGTACAAGTTCCCCCACGAGAAAAAGGGCAGGAGGAGACAGCCAGGTGGGAGAACCCAGTTCACACCCAGTGACAGCTGCTCCTTCCCGAACACCAGTGCGAGCAGAGAAGGGAGGACGCTTTTTAAATTCGTTTTCACAGGAAGAGTTAAAAGTGTGATCAGCTAGTTACACATACTTGTTTTCTAAATGCTGCTAAGTGGGAAGCGCTCCTTAGCCATTTGCTAAGTGAACTGTTCATCTTTTAAATTGAGGGGAGGAAAGGAGTGCGCTCAGGAGGGGAGGAGACATGAGCTGCAGGTTGGAAACTGGAGAGGGCTCCGTCAGGGTCACACACAAGGCTCCTCACGGCCTTCCACTGGAGGCTGAGCCACATGTGATCAGTAACAGAAAGCGAGAGATTCTCACTGGTCCGTTTTACTATTCCCGTGTTCCAGGCTTCCCAAGCATTTGGAATATACCCACAAGCCAACGCCGTCCACTGGAAAAGCTTCTGTTTTTGTTTTTGTTTTTGTTTTGTTTTGTTTTGTTTTGTTTTGTTTTGTTTTGTTTTGTTTTGTTTTGTTTTGTTTTGTTTTCAAAAAGATGCAATTTTTTCAATGAATGTTGTGACTCTGAATTTCCCACACAGAAATCAACGCTTTCCAAAGAAGCCATGGCATGTGAACATGAGAGTCCTATTATAAACAACACCTGAGGCTCTTTCTACTTAGTCATATCAGCTCTAGACAAAGAACTTGTTGCAACAAAATGGAAAGAGTGAAACACAGACCCAAGAAAAATAATCAGCGATACCATTGTTTTATTGTCCAAGAGGCATAGAAAGAGCTTTCAGCACCACAGCCACTCTAAGAGCCAGAGAGACAACTAGCTCAAGCCTCAGAGGGGCCTGTTTAGCCTGCACACCTGAAACATTTCCTCAGGTAAGTGGTCAAATAGGCTACCTGAAACATTCCCTCAGGTAAGTGACCACATGGGCTAAAAATGACTGGTGTTTTATGGAACCCTATAGGTCTCATGCCAAGACATTAGAAATGAGTCAAGTCACCGGTTGTGAGAAAATATTCTCAAAGCATCCATCTGAGAAGTGTGTGTACCATGAATACACAAAGAAATGTAAGCCAAAGTCACAGGCAAGAAAGGGCAGAATGTTTTTCAGGCACTTCACCAAAGAATCAGTGTGAGCGGCTGATCAGTGTGTCTATACAACCATGCACAACACTTACTAGCCACAGAGAATGCAAACAGTAGCCACAAAGACAGGCAACTTGATACCCACTAGAATGAAGCAATAGAGAGAGCTGACAGCATGAACACTGAGGAAGATGTAGATCCCCACAACTCCCACTGGACCTGAAAATGAGACAGCCATTTTGGGAAAAGTGTCAAATTCGTTTCAAGTGGGGTGTGCATCTCCGTGTGATGTAACAATTCCGCTCCAAAGTATACACCCCAGAGAAATGGAAACCTGTGTCCCCAACTAGTTCTTGGCTGGTCAGCTAAACCATTCATGCTTCTCAACGGGGTTTTACAGAACACACATTTTTTAGGTTGATCAAATTTTAAACTAAAATTTTTCATTTTGTTTTATGGGCTGTGCTTTGTTGTCAATCTAGGAATTTTTTATCTGCCTAGATCGCAAATATTTTCTCCTATACCTCTTTTCTAGAAGTTTTTTCATTTGACTTTTACATTAAAACTATGGTCCACTGGGAATTAATGTTTGCATAAGGTGTAAGTCAAGATTCTTCCTTTCTTTGCCTGTCTTTCAGGTCTATGGATATCTGGTTATCCATCGGCATCTGTTGAGAAGGCTATCTCACGCACATCTAGTAATACGTCATTTTTACTGTGAACTTTGTTATTTAATTACGTGGTAGTGAATGGAGGAGAACAATGCTGATTTATAAGAAAGCACAGCTACGTGCTGGACTCAGGTACAAATTTGGTGACAGAAGAGACTTAAGAACCTGCTGGCCTTTCAGAAGCAAATGAGCCTGGTTTTTTAAATATCTGAATGAACAAAGTAGTAACACTGCTAGATTATGAAAATAGAATGGTGGTTACCAGAGGGAAAGGGGTCAATGAATTGCATGGTGATGGATGGAAACTAGACTTCTGGTGAGGATCACGATGTAGACTATATAGATGTCAAATTATAATGTTGGACACCCGAAACCTATATAATGTTATAGACCAATGTCACTACAATAAAAAGTAATTTTAATAAAAGAAAGTCATGCTATAACCTCCCTCAAAAAGAGAGGAGGAGCTTCATTTTATTTTCTTGGATTTTAAGAATCCTTAAGATGCTTCTTCCTCCTTATCTGCAGCCCCATTATGCTCTTCTCTGAGAGTCACAGGCCTCAGTTTCAACGTGTTAGCTAGTTTGACTAAGTAGGGCTCTTGGCTTCCAAGGTTTCACAATCTCAAAAATCACCACCCATCTTCTCAGCCTGCTCCTCTTTCTCTGTCTCCACATTCCCTACAGACTGAATTTTTCATTTTGCATTTACCAAGTGGGGAGCAAAGTTCAGCTCCCCCAAGAAGGGTTTACCCAGAGAAGACCCAGCTTCACAATTGGGAGTTGCATCTGTTGTGAGATTTTTACATTTTTGGCCTGTGTGTTGAGCAAACCCAAGAGCAGGAAACACTGAACATTACGGTCTGCTCTTATTTGAGGTTCCTGTGTACTCTCACGCCTTATTTGGAGAATTCAAAAGAGAAAAGAATCTGTTCCAGGGCTATAGTCTCAGAGCAAAGGACCTCTGGAGCAGGCGAGGAAAGAGGTTCATTTTTTTTATGGCAGAGTCACTAAGCAATTCACATAATGTACTGGTATTTAGAGAGATAAATACAAAATATTGAACATATCCTTGTTTTAAATTTTTTAAAAAAGATGTAAAATGGAGCATCTGATTTCAGAATAAGGACACTGCAAGTTTCTATGCGTATTAGGCAGAGAGGAGCATGGGAGGAGCTGGACATCAATGCAGAGGGTGAAAATGGAGTGTGGGGGGGAGGAGGAAGGAGAAGAGGAGACCCAGATGCAGTCCGTGGCTGAACTGGGCTCCGGAGGGCCTGGGAGGAAAAGACCTGGTGCGCATGGCCTGGCCTGTGGGGATTGAGGTCAAATGACTCATCCATTTGCCTCTTCAAAAGCCTCTGTGCCTCATTTTCTTCTGCTGCAAACTGGGCGTCAAATCACGTGACTGGGGGGGCCTTTCCTGTCTTGGTGCCTCACTCCCGTCTCAGAGCCCCGGGCTGTAGCCACATTCAACAGACCTGAGACCTGGTGAAGCAGCGACACTGCTGTTTATTCTGCTCTGTGTTTGATTCGCCTGTATGTGTTCATCCTTTGAGCATATTTTGCCATTTAATTCATACTCAAGGCTGATTTTGCTTCTATAGGCCTTTTTACCTAAGATTTATTTACTTATGCATACAAGAGGCATACCTCTTGTATGCATAAGTAAATAAATCTTAGGTACAGGCCAGAGTACAGGGGGTGAGAGATTCATGAGAGATAGGGTGGGGAGCAGAACAAGCAGACTGACGATGTACCCTTTTGAGGGGAGCAGCGGGAGACAGGAGAGGTCTACTGTGCCCCATGGGTCACCTCTCTGGCTGGGATCGAACTTGTACAGCTGGCTTCGTAGTGCTGCACTTTAACCTGTTGCACTGCCGGGGGGGGGGGGGGGGCTTCAATAAGCCTTTCTAATTCCAAGAGTCTATGATTCTGGAGACAAGGGTTATATGATGACCTAGTTCTCCAAATTTCCAGGGCCAGCCTCTCCTCTCAAATGAGAAACTGGGCTGTTAACCAAATATGAGGGTCTGTGGAACTCTGGACCCTGAGATTCTTCAGCCATCCCAGGGACAAATGTTGGAGGTCTCTTCTCTTGCCAAGCTTGTTGCTTCACAGGGAAAAGGCCAACTAGAATTGCTTCTTCCAATTACACAGCACAATGAATCAAGACAAGGTCACAGCACTTGTACTTCATGTTTGCTCAACTTATTAAAGAACAAAAGCTCTCAGAAGCACTGGCACTTGCTCATGGAGGCCAAATAGCACCAAGTGCTAAAGCTTTGGCATGCATTGTGTTTAAACAATGACCCCAGACTTCCTAGGCAGCTTCACAGAGAGCCAGTGTTGAGATCTTGTGCTCTGCATCTAATTCATTCAGTGTCTTGGCCTCTCGAGTTACTTATTCACATTATTTAATGTGTGTTTACTGCAGACATTGCCAAGTGAGTGTTTCCGTGGCATGAGGGTGGAACTGGTCACCTCTTACTTGTTATCTTTTACAGAACGTGGGGAAAACTGAGCACCAAGTCAGCACACAGAGCGTCATGAATTCACTAATGACAGTGAGCCCAGTGAAGAGTGATGAAGGGTAGTTGTAGAGAAAGTACATGTGCCAGAAGTGTTCTTTGGTCTGTCTTCCCATATCCGACTGCCTCAGCTGCGGGGAGAAATCTCTGGCCCAGGACCCTCGTGTAACTAAATGTAGAGGGGATGCATTCAGCACATACACAGAGAGCTGGAGGAGACCCCACAGTTCATTGAGAGCAAACCACTCATCTTACAAGAAAGCAAAGTTAGAATCCATGTGTTTGGGAAGGGTCTACGAGGTAGAATCAGTTAGTAGCCGAACCCTGATAGAAGGGCAGCAAGAGCCACTAAAACTGACCAAGGACAACTGCCCAAATGGTTTATTGGTCACTGTCTGAGTTCTTCACCTGTGTGCACAATTGCAAGATTAATCAGGCTCAGGGAACAACAATAGTGGGATTTATTTAACAAACCAGGGAAAAACCAGAGCTCCTGAGGCCAAAAAAGGCCTTTACCTCACGTGAAGCAGTGTCCAGTACTTTTAGTCCTAATCAAAAGCAGCTAACATGGCATCTTCCTGCCACTGAGGACACAGGTGCATCTCCTGTGTCAAGCATCTCCATGCTCAAGTGTCAAGCATCTCCATGCTCAAGATGGCGCCTTTCTGCCTCTGTCAACCCTGACCTTGCAGCAGTCACGTCCTGAGTCATAGAAACATCAGATGTCACGACAGGAGGTCCTCCCACAGCTCCGGGGAGGCCCAGTGCAGCATGAGACAAGCGACACTCTAGACAGCAATGCAGCGCCTGAAAGACCCCACACATGGCCATAATCAGGCAGCACGGTGAGTCTCCAGGCCCCAGCTCTGCGCCTTTTCCTTCCCTGCGATGCTGTAACAGCCCAGAACTGGGAACAACTTTATTCTCTTGGTTACTTGCAAAGCCTCGGAATTTTTCCTCTCTGAGGTTGGCTGCTGGAGACCTCAATCTCCATGTTCACGTCGACAGCAGCCTTCTGGAAGATCAGTGCAATGAGGGCTGAAATCCACGGACCCCAAATATTGAAGATCCAAATCCTTGAATCTCAAAGACTGGATGAATCTGCACCCCCTTCTGCAGTACCTTATATCACTTGTCAGTTGCCCCACCCCAAAACTCAATAACTATTTAGCATTTTCCCTGGGACTGTCTATCCTCACTGCAACCCCTGCAGGAAGCACCATCTATAAAAGTCTTTTGGCTTCAGCCAGTAGTTACACCCAAGCCCTCCTGTTACATCTTTGTGCCTATGGCCACCCAACTCTGCCTTTCTTATGAGGACTCCCTAGGTCTGACAAAGAGGGCCTGAGTGAAAATCTGGAGGACAAGTTGAATGCTTGTCATTCAACTCCATTGCACACTTCAGAAACAACGACCTCGCCCTCTGAGAGGGGAAGCCTTAGCTCCGAAGGCTGCTGAGTAAAAACAAGTTTGTGACGCTAGGACTGGAGAACAGTCCTAGAACAGCATGGCGGCTTATAAGATGCCGAATCAGCTTCCGCCCATCAGAAGGGACCCAAACCAGAAATGCTTGACCCGAGAGAACAAGAGAAAAGTTGACTATTTCCTCATCCCGACAAAACAAGAGTCCCCCTGAAAACATCAGCTGCCGGCAGGGGGTCTGCAAACAATAGCGGTGTAAGGAGGGAGCTTTGCTGCCCGCACCCCCCCCCCGGGGGGCCTCTGCTTTCTAGAAACAACAGTGGGGCGCAGCTCAAAGAGGATCCCACCACAGCAAATGATCAGGCCTGGGGACAGAACCTTGTCAAAACTTCCTTGTCTCATGTACGGGCAGCAGATGGCGCTGTCTGGCATTCTGGTCTCCCCCGGCAGGTGCCAGTAGTGAAGAGCAATGGGCAACGTGAACCAAAGGCTAGAATGGCACAGCCCAAGCGATGACAGTAAAATTTGGAACCAGCACCCACAGAAGGAGGTGAGGGCCTGTGTGCTAATTCTAAATAGGTGCCTACCTCCTAAAATTCAAATTTTAACTAGGATCTAGACTCTCCAAAAATAGTAACCAAAATGTTGAGGACATGGTTTTTTTTTTTTAAACACCTGCTATACCGAGATCCAGGAAAATAAAGATGGAGTGAGAAAAGATTATCTCATAATCAACTGACGGCAACCTCAGTGGATCAGATGTTAGGGTTATCTGACCATCCTTTGAAATCGGTCATAGAAGCATCAAATGTTCCACCGAGCAATTCCATGTTCTTTTGAAGCAAAATGAAAAAAAAAAATTGAACAAAGAAATTAAAATTATGAAGGAGAACCAAATGGGAAGTATATAATTTAAAACATATAATAAAATTAATTTTTTGGAGCATTCACTGTGAAGGAGACGGAGGGGAGCGTCTGTGGGCATAAGGATACGTAAGGAGAAGGCATCCCGTTTCGACAGGTAGAGAGAATTCATGTAATCTAAGAAGAGAAAGTAGACTGAAGAAAATGGACCCACAGAACTGCTGAACAACAGTTCAACATCCAATATTTGCATCACCAGTGTCAGGAAGAGAAGGAGAAAGCAGGGCTAGAAGCGTGTTCTAGACATCATGACTACAATATTCCCACACTTTGCAAAAGACGTCAACCCACGAAGTCAAAACACTCAATGAAGCCCAATAAGATAAACCTGAAGAAACAGGTGTGAAGACACACACAAATTTAAAATACTGTAGGAAAGCACTCCTTCAAGTTCAGATCTTTCCTTTGAAATCACAGAGACCAGAGGGAAGTGACACACCTTTTTCAAGAGCTGAAAAGAAATTCCATGTCCCATAAAACTACAGGTGAAAACCCCAATCTTAGAGAACTAGAACAAAGGTCGTCCACAAGGCTGCCAAATGTTAGGTGTGGATCTAACAGAGTTACAGGGGGTTATTTGCATTGACAGGGAATTTAAGAGCTCACTTTTGATGTTTGAAAGCTGGAAGGCTGTAAAACGTGCCTCATCAATTTCAAAAGCTTCTCACTGAACTAAACCAGCCCATTGATGCCTATGAACTAAGCATCACCAACAGGCTCTGTAGAGAAAAGTAGTTTCAATTTCATCAGGTAAGTTTCATTGCCCTGCCACACCTTTAACTCACCTCCAGATACTGGTCCCCCAGTAACCAAGTGGGGGGCAGAGAGGCAGCCCACTTCAGCCACTGGAGAGTCCCAGAGGCTGGCAATCCTCCATCAAGTGTGGGGTTAGGGGTTGTTTTATGAGGAAAGTGGAAGTTGAGTAGCAGCTAAGTCATGAGGTACCTGGAGTGAACTGTCACATAGTGTTAATTCTGATGAAAATTTACCTCAGGAAAAGTCCAGCGAATGGGACATTGACACAATGGGTAAGATGGTGAGTCCTAAGAAGGTTGGGGCGATACCACGGTGTACTCAACACCTAGGATGGAAGCCAGAAGCAAGGTGAGAAGATAAGGGTTCAATTGCTTGTGGCATCTCAGAAGCAAGCCACTGCCTGGGACAACATGACTTGCTATTTGCCACCCACAGCCTCTTCTGCCCCTGCCCTCCCCCCAGACAATTCCCCTAAGAGACCTCACTCTGCACCGACCTGAAAATTCCCTGTACAAATGCATGTGCAAAACAAAGTAAATATCGACTAGATCTTGAATTCTGTGAAAGTCAGCCATGATGGACACTACTGATGATCTAACTTAGAAATAACTATGATAAATTACATTAAATGCCTCACTTTCCTAATGCATTAAGTATGCTGCTGAATTGTTTGCTATCATTTTACGAGAATTTGTTGTGTCAATATTTTCAAGGCATATTGAAAATATTGAGTTTTCTCTTCAGCGTCTGGATAAAGCTTCACCCTTATAAAATACATTACGAAGTGTTTCCTTTGCTTCAGTTCTTGGAACCTTTATAAAAAGATTGATGTTACATAGGTACTCACCTGTTTAGAATTAGCACACACGCCCTCACCTCCTTCTTTACATATCTGATAGGATTCACCGATGAAGCCTTTTGGTCCAGGATTTTTCCATGATGGAAGTAAAGGTAAAATAAGATTGCATTTCTTTTCATAATCTGCTGAAATGTAATCCACTCACCACCCTAGTTTTTACTGATGCTTTTCGCTTTCCCTGGGCCCCTCATCTCTCAATACCTTTAAGAACCCAGGGTGTTTACCTGTGCAAGTATGGAGAAAGCTAATAATATATAGATAGGTAGATAGATAGATAGAACGCACCATTCTTCCTTTTTATACAATATTTGCTTTCTCCTCTCAATTGTGGCCCCTGTAAATTCCCAACACCAATTCACCCATATACCATCACCATTGTCTCTTGTGCTCTTCTCTCCCTTCCCTATCCCCCTCCCATGCAGTTTCTTTGATTTATAGCTGCCTATTAATATTGTTTTTAAGTTATTATAATTATTTTTCCTGATTCTTTACTTCGTTCCCCTACATTCCTCTTATAAGTGAAACCATCCAGAGTTTTTTTCTTTTTCTTCCTGGTTTATGTCACTGAGCATAATTCCTACCAGCTCTATCCATGTTGCTGTGAATGTCATGCGTTTATCTTTTTGATTGCTGTATAATATTCCATAGTAGCTCTGTACCACATCCTCTTAATCCAGTCATCTATTTTGGGGCATTTGGGATGTTCCCTTACCTCACCTATTGTAAGTAGAACTGCAATAAACATAGGGGTGCAGGTGTCCTTTTGAATTAATGTTTTTGTATTTTTGGGTAGATACCTAGGAGTAGAATTGCTGAGTCATGTGGAAGCTCCATTTTTAATAGTTTGACGACCGTCCACACAGCTTGCCATAGTGGTTGGACCAGCCTGCATTCCCACCAGCAATGTAAGAGAGTTCCTTTTTCTCCACATCTTCATGAACTTAGGATTCCTTTAAAAGAAGCAGGCCAGGAGCCTTGTCCCAGGAAGCCTTTTACTACTGAGTTGCAGTTGCAGCCTTTGCCACATGGTGTCACTAGAGGAGTGGGCTAGAAGGTTCTGTGCCTGGTAAGGGCCTGCATCTGAACCGGAAACTGTGATCTCCAAACCTTTTGCTCAAAAACAACTCAGACATTTTTTTTCACACTTGCAAGTTTTTAGTTGGAATCTAAAATTTTGTTCATAGTATAAATAATTCAAAAAGAGATCGTGTGTGTTATATCCTGAGCATTGCTACTTTAAAGTTGTTCCTTTACTCTTAAAAGCATCCAGTGGACCTGATCACTACTCTCTTCCACTCTTAAAACACATGAAAAAGTTTTTTAGCTTTCAAGTTCTCACATCATTTCATTTTACAAGGAAATTATATTTCTATTCCACTTCCTCCAAAGAATTTAATAGTTTTATATTTTAAAGCTTTTCTCTCCAGTGAAAATATATATATAAATTTAAAGTATGGAATGGCCTATTTCCCATGATCACGATGTTCTTAACAATGAAAAGGTCTTTCTGGCTTCAGCAAAAGTGAAATGACTCATTAAAAAGATCTGTGCCTCTTTAACATAAAAATGTAGGTTGTTAAAAATTAATAGGTTTTGCATCAACATAGAATTGAACATTTTTAATGATGAACTATGAGGAATCACTTCCAGGGGGGGCAGAGGGTCATGATGCCACTTATTGAGTAGATTTTATATGTGACTTAAAGCATCTACACCAAATTTGAAAGAAATTTCATACATCCATTTTACCCCATCTAGCTTCAAAACATATAACCCAATAAACCCTTCTCATTTATCTGGTATTTTCTTGTGCTTGGGGTAATATTCAGAATAGCACAGAAGAATTGGTCCCATGTAAATTCACAAGTGCTGAAGGTGTCGTAGAGGAATACCATCTTCTCAACATTCAAGCTATGAGAGGCTGTGTTAGGATCACAAAGTTTTCGTTACTCCCACACTGAAGCAAAGTCAGCCTTGAGCATGAATTAAATGGCAGAATATGCTCAAAGGATGAAAACATACAGGCGAATCAAACGCAGGGCAGAATAAACAGCAGTGTCCTGCTTTGCCAGGTCTGTTGAATGTGGCTACGGCCTGGGGCTCTGAGACAGGGGTGAGGCACCAAGACAGGAAAG
>NW_004567117.1:41015272-41026140 GCF_000260355.1 Condylura cristata | reverse complement strand
TAACTACTCTCTGCTAGTCTTATTTAACCTCTTCCTAAAACAAACACTAGCTACTCTGTGCTAACCTTAAGTTAGCCATTAGCTTCACTTTAGGCTATCACTGAGGACTCTGCTAACACAATTTATTCCTTCCCTAGGACGCCTAAATCCTTTGCTAACAGCTCATCCTTTCCCAGACCCTGATCCTTTAAAGTCACAGTTAAACATCCGTATACATGAAAGCTATCACAAAGATGTATAGTATAGTGTGCCATAAAGTAGCAGGAAAAGGATGCATTGTTCCCCTCTTCCTTTAAAACTTTTATGTCGATTTCTTATTAACTTACCTGAGGCATTATTTTAACTAAATCTTGCTAAACAGTATAAATAAAGACCTGCAAAAAGATGAGCAGGAAGACTTGCACCCAACTCCGACTCCCGTGTCTTCCTCACTCCCTCTCCCCCTCTTGGAATCTCTGCACGCCCACGCCTTCCCATCTTAGGGTCCTGCCTTTGTTGCCTCCAGACACCTCAAAAGTTGGAGCTGGTCTCCGACATGTATGGTCATATAGACACACTGATTGGCCACTCACACTGACTCTTTGGTGAAGTGCCTGACAAATATTTTGCCCTTTATTGCCTGTGACTTTTGGCTTACAGTTCTTTGTATATTCGTTGTAACGAGACTGGTACCTGCTCCCCACATCCGGCCTTCATGGCCGCCTTCTGGTCTGCTGCCGTCGAGAACCAGGCAAGCTCATAGCTGAGGCCCAGATCTCCCCATACATGTGAAGTTAAATTTGGTTTTTCAATCTGTCTGGTAGAAATTTCACCAATGAAGCATGCCAAGGAGACCCCAGAGGGGCAGGGGAAAATTCCCTTCTGCCCCACACAGGTGTACCAAGGAACCCTGACTTGGTAGAGGTGTAATGGGGGGCTACACATCCCAGCTCACAGACATCAACCGTGTCAGATATTATCCTGGCTCTCCGACACCCATGCGGGCAGAGAGCAAGGCCCCAATCATGATAAAACTCACCGTGACTCAGCGGACACCTTTTTCTTCTTGTTTTCTTTTAGTCATCTGACTGTTAAGGGGAAGGATGTCCTAAAAGAACTCTGCAGTCTTATGGATCCCACCCCCTACTCCAGAAAGCTGGAGTAGAAGAGATCCTCTGCTCTGTCAGTCAGTGATGCTTACTCCAGAAAGCTGGAGTAGGGGGTGGGGTCCACAAGACTCAGGAGGAAATTAGCGAAGGTGGATGGGTTACTGAGATGAGTCCATCCCAGTTAGTAGACCTGACATTTAGAGTATAGAATAACCGAGAGGAAAGGAGACCTAACCCTGTGACTGTTTTTGTACAGAGACAACATAGAACAGAGGTCAGAGTAATAGTAACAGAATGGCAGGTGGACTCATGAGACGTGAGCCTCTAAGACGGAATCAGTGTGCCTACTGCAAGTGCGAGGGACATTGGAGGTATGAATGTCCCTGATTACGGGTCAACAGGAGACATTATAGTGACTGGAATGGGGGTGGGGTCCACAAGACTCCGCGGAGTTCCTTTAGGGCATCCTTCCCCTTAATATGACCACTGAGTCTGAAACTGGGTCTAAAGGGCATGGCCGACCTTTGAGCAACACGGGTTTGGCCTGTGCGGCCCACTTTCTATCCGTGGGGTTCCATGTTTGCAATTCCGCACCCACAAATTTGGCCGACCGCAGACATCTGTAGGTGGACCCAGATGTGGATCCTCGAGATGCAGAGATGACTGTAAAGTATAGGCAGGACTCTGAAGGTGTGAATGTGTGAAACTTGGCCCCCCAGCCCCACACCACCTCCCATGTCATTCAAAAGACATTTGTTTTCATTTCTGTTTCATGTTTATGTTTTTCTATTTCAGAATGTTGTTATGCAAAATGGCGCCTATCTGCATGGTTGGTTCTTACTGCAGACATGTGAACAATGCAAGGCACTTGAGATTCCCTCAGCCCTTAAAAGACAGGGACAATCTGGAATTGACTGCCAGGGAGCAGGCAGGTCACAGAAGAGCCTCTTTTATGGGGCAGCCTTTCCGGGAAGATCAATGACCCTGTCTCCACATATTGCTAAACTTCATATTGGTGCTCTGTAGACTGAGATTTCAGTTATTTTCCTGGTTATACAGGATAATCACCAGGAAAGTGAACCTAAATTTGGTTATGTGGTGTTTTGTTTTTTTTTTAAGATTTATTTATTTGTGCATACAGAACTGGGGTACAGGCCAGAGGCTCAGGGGCTGTGAGAGGCTTCACCAGAAACAGAGTGGGGAACAGAACAGGCAGATTGACGAAGTACACTGCTGAGGGGAGCAGCGGGCGGGTCAGGAGAGGTCTGCCACGCCATGTGGTCACCTCTGGGGCAGGCGGGAATCAAACTCATGCGGAAGTGGCTTAAGCTTCTCAGTGCTGTGCTTTAACCTGCTGCACCCCCAGGGAGGGCCTGGTTATGTGGTCTTTAAAGTGGGATAACTCACCAACAAGAGATCGATTTTTTGCAAGGATTACTTCTTAACCCTTTAACCAAAAATATTTTTTGTAAGGCTTAGTTGTGGGTGGGTGTGTCTGGGAGAAGATGTGGAAGTTGGAATTTTATCTTTCTTATCATTGGTGTTGAGCACCTACATGACTGTCCTGGAGGCAATTAGCACCATCTCTGCAGCTCCAGTATTTTTTCCTACACATAATCTATACTAATCGAGTCTTAGCTCATGAATTCATGCTCATGTAGGAGTTTGATTGAGAAAGCACAAGTTGATTGATTTGTAACAGCACCCTCGCTGAGAGATAAAACACGGAGAGAGGGTATATATTCAGAACGACACCGCTCACTGTGCACGGCTGGCAGCGCCCTCTCATCTCTGCTCCCTCAGGATCACAGGTCAGTTTTTCACTGCTGCACTTAAGCTGTGTTGGTTGTTGAAGTCAACAGTGATGTGCTCCTATTCCTGCGTGCGTTTCATTCTCTATGATCACATTGCACTTTGTCGTTAATGCTAACTCCATTACTTCTGCTTTACTTCTTTACTTCTAATTTCTGGGAAAAATTTAGATACCTTGTCCAACTCATGTCACTTGTCTTTTAGCAGATTTTCCTTATTTCCCAGTCAACAAATGTGTTCTTAGGAACACTGTGGACAGTGCCTGACATGCCCCTGGCCGGGGTGAAAGGACAGGAATGCTCAGGAGAAAAAGAGTGGGTGGGGTCTCAGTCCTAAAACTTTTTCTACCCAAAGCTAGTGCAGCCAGGTACCTAGGCAACATTAAGATGTCCTATTCCCTTTCCACAAAAATCTTAAAAGGACACTTTTGCTAATCCAGTAATTAGAAGAATGCCTGCACAGGATGATTTGACAAGTTAAAAGAAAAAATTGTAGCTATAGATAGAGTAAACCAAGTATAATTTATTCCAAGAAAATGTCACTCCTGGTAGCCTGCTCAGTGACATATTTATCATGAATCTCATGCATCCCTAGGTGTTCCAGATCACGCCAAGGTCACGATGAGCTCACTCAGGTGCGAGTTTGCCGTCTCTCTGTTCCAGCAGCTCAGAAAGTCAGAGGAAGGGAATATCTCCTTTTCCTCCCTCAGTATCGCATCAGCCTTAGCCATGTTCTGCTTAGGAGCCCAAGAAAAAACTTCATCAGAAATCCAGGAGGTGGGTGACAGCTTCCTTGACATGGACCAGTCAGGACTGGCGTCTCTGTGGGCTGAGATGTGGTGGTCACACCACTGCGCCCATGGATGCAGTGCAGGATGCAAACTTCTGCACAAATGGGTGAGCACCCAGCTGAGCGGGGTTGCACCCTGCCCCCAACCCAGGGGCCCAAGTGAGTCCCTGAGCCTAGACAGCATTGGGCACTGGAGTGACTTGTACAGTTACCCAACAATCAGAGCAACACTCTGCAAAGGTGATAATCTGACTAAAGTCCCAGGGGTAGAATCATCCATTTCTCAGCAATCAATATGCTTCTGGGAGGCGATTGACCATAATTCGGCTTTGTTGAGTTGCTCAAAGAGCAAGCTCTCAACTCTCACCCTGAAATTTTGTTAATCGTTGTGTTTTGTTTTTTTTTTTTTTTTTTTTTTCACTTTTATGTCTTTGGTTTTATTTTTCCAGTTTGTTTGGGGCATTAGGAAGCTTTGTGTTTGTTTGGGGTTAGAGCACTTTCTTTTTAAGTTTCCTCTCATGTATCTCTATTGAGTAATTTTCTTGTTCCCTCCTGTCTTTCCCAGGCCCTTTACCTTAAGGAAAATGAAAGAGCCAAGGTGAGCAGTTTTGTCTCTGGTTAACGTGAGCATTTACGGGAGTCTCCATGAGACAGAACACTTGAGATGGGCCGTGTCGGACAGCCAGGATCTCACTCTTTAAAGTGGGAATTTCCCTAAACTCTGGAAAGCCATGCTTACAGGGCCTCTTGAGCAAAGTAGATAGTAGAGTCACAGTCATTTCTCACTTCATATTACTCAGTTTTCACTGTTTTTCCTGAGCGGCAGCAGCACTTTGGTGAAGAGCAGGGGTTTGGGACCAGGAGGTCAGTGTCAGTTCCAGCCTCACAGTCCAGAAGTGGTACCCATGGGGTCCCACCGCGGCCCTGAGCTGGAGCACTCACCCCACTCAACCAGGGCCAAGGAAGGGTATGCCTTGATGAGTGCACAAACTTTTGGCAGCACCGATGGCTGGAAACTCTAGTAAATGCTACGTATCATTATATAGAACAACAAGGATTATAGCAGTCATAATCGCGTTGCTAAAAGTAAATAATTTAATTAATTCAAATAATATTAATGGAAGCATTCTGGGAAAATAATTGTGTAAGATGGATGATAGCAAGTGGAAGTTTCTAGATTCAAACAGACCTGGGTTCAGAAATTGATTCTGATACATTACCTCTGCTTGGAGACGTTGGTGATTCTCTGAGCTTTCTGGGCTTTATCTGAATTGGAGTAAAGACTTAAAGGCTCAGTGTAAAGACTCGTAGTGTCCTGCCCTGGCATCCCATCAGCACGAGTCAAGGGCCACGCGTCACTCACTGGTCAGCAGTGGTAAAGCTGCAAATGGGGTATAATGGGCTTTATGACATCACATATTACAAAAATGACAGTGACCTGCTCACACCAGCGATGACTATCAGAACCTGGTTCGAGAACCTAACCCTGGCTATTAGCACCAATTCAAAGACAACCCAATAATAGGATGGATTTATGACTGTAGTTAAAAAAGAAGGATTTGAAGCATATTTGAGCACATTTGAGCTAAAATGCACCACATATCAGGGAATCACAACTAACATTATCTGTTTGCTTACCAATCTATAGAGATGGATCAAACAGACTTACACAGGTTTAGATTTGTGTTGACAGAGAATTCAATGAGCTCACTCTTTCGTATTTGAAGGTTGGAAATTTGGAATATGTACATCATCGCTTTCAAAAATTTCTGACTAAAATAAGTCAGACCACAGATGCCTATACACTAAAGATCGCCAACAAGCTTTATGGAGATAAGAAGTTCCAGTTTCATCAGGTAAGTCCCTCTGGTTGGCTACACCTCTAATTTACCCTCTGGTTTTCCCCCTCCAGTCACCAGACCAGGGGGCAGTAGCAAGAAGCTGGCTAACTCCCATGGGTGCTTCCTCCAGGGAGCGCCAAGCTCCTACCCACTCCTCCCACCGGAGTTTTCCAGTCTGTCAATCCCCAGCAAAGTGAAGGGTCAGGGATTGTTTGATGCACAATATTTGACCGTCATTAAAAATAACTTAATTTGTAAATACAAAGTAACTGATACATTACTCTTAATTCCTCCTCCTTTCTCCTTTACTGTGTCCAAGGAATTCTTGGAAAACCTTAAGAAATTTTACCAAGGCAGCTTGGAACCTGCTGACTTTACAAATGCTGCAGAAGAAAGTCAAAAGGCAATTAATTCCTGGATGGGAAGCCAGATGCACGGTAAGTAAGGTGGTGTAGGTGCATTAATGACATCAAATCTCGGCTGTATGGGAACCCCGTGCTCAACCCCACGGGGGTGCCGGGAAGGCCAGGGACGACATGAGTGTGCAAAGCCAACAGAGGGCGGCACTGGGATGGGTGGAGGAGCCAAGCAAAGGTATGGAAAAGAAGGGAAACCCAGGGAGGACGACAAGGTACATGGAGAGAGCTGTCGCTCTGTGCTCACACATGTTCAGGAGGAACTGTGATTTTGTGAGTCAAAGTTGTCTGCTCAGGCCCCATCTGACTTGACTTACATCTTTCACATGAGGCTGAACTCCTGGATTACATTCCTAAGAGAAAATACCACAGCGTCCACGTCTCTGTTAAGTGAGAACAAACAGCTCTGATAAGCTACCCCCAGGTCGACCAGCTGGCCCTTCTCCCTCCCGGCACCCCATGAGGATGATCTCCCCCAACCCCAGCAGAGAGGTTGGCAAAAAGTATCCACATTCAAATCTGTATCTTACCACTCACTGAACAGAGCCAACCCACAGGTACTCCAAGGGGAGAATGAAGAACTGACCCCCCCAGAAGTGGCGTGGGACAGTACCAAGCATATCACAGATCGTAGAGTTTATGTATGTGGGAATTCTATATTCAAAACATTTATCTTCAAGAAAATGCAGGTCCTATGTTGCCCCAGCAGTCAGCCAAAACTTAAAAAAAACGAGAACCATCAATGACCTTTGTACTTTTCAAAGCATCTTGCAGACAAACCATGATGCTCTTCATAACAGACTTTATTTTTTCCTTTTGTGAAAAGGCAAGACGATTCTTCCTAAGGGGTCTCTTAAAAACACCACGCTCCTGGTTCTGGTGGACACAGCCTATTTCACCGGAGAATGGGACAAGAAATTTGATGGGAAAATGACTGAGCAGAGTGAATTCTGGCTGACCAAGGTACTGTCTGAAATAACTTACAGGATTAATGTAGCTAAACAGGAGTGTTGGATCTAAACACGTTTTTAAAGAAAAGATTTCTTTATATATATAGATATAGATGCATACAAGAGCTGGGGTGCAGGCCAGAGGTGAGAAGGAAGATTCACCAGAGACCGAGAGGGGGGCACAGCAGGCGGATTACTCAAAGGAGATGTACTTTAGCCGAAGTGCATGTGCAGCAGGAGAATAGAATCCCTCGTGGGTGGTGATTAAAACTTTATTTAGTTGGGATTACTTGAAGGAATGTCCTGACTCACAAACCTCCCAGGTGATAGCTTAGAAGGAAGATTTATGGGGCTATCTAGAACATTACCTACTTTTTAAAAAAACGCATCTTCCTTGAACGTCTGTTGGGTGCATTCATCTTCTGCAGGATAAGAGCAAACCTGTGCAGATGATGAAACAAACCAACTCCTTTGATTTCTGCTCGCTGGAAGACTTGCAAATGAAGATCCTGGAAATCCCATACAAAGACAAAGAGCTAAGCCTGGTGTTGCTGCTGCCCAATGAAGTAGATGGTCTGAAAAAGGTACAGTCTGCGCAGCTGACCTTCGAGCGATGCAGGGTTAGGGCATCAACCGCCGGCCCCCCCAGTCAAAAATCCCAGTGTAACTTCTCCCCAGACACTCAGCTACTAGTCTCCTGCTATCAGCCAGAACCTCACCAAAATTTAAACAGCCAATGAATGCACATTTCAGATGTTATCTGTATTATATACATATCCTTACAATGAAGTACGTTAGAGAAAAGAAAATACTAAGAATGTCTTTAGGAAAAAAACTGCATTTGCAGTGTTGTGCTATATTTACCATGTCGTTAAATTTGCATCACCTGTTTACAAGGTAATTCATGGATAAGTGGACCTTTGCAGTTCAAAGGTGCACTGTGATTCCCATTCTTCCTTCCACTGTGCAGTTCCCTAAAACTCTGTTGCTTGTGTGAACTGTTCCTGTCAGCAGTGTTCACAGGTGCTGGCGGGGTGGGCCAGTGCTCAGGAATAGAATGTTTCTACCTATATGCATAAGGAATATACCATTTCTTTTCTACATACAGTCCAGGTGGTGAATTATAAGGGAGAATCTGACATCCTGTCGGGTTAACTATCTTATGTATCACACTTAAATAACTTCAGTGTGCTCTGCAAAAATATACAGAAATCTTTTTAAGATTTGTTTATCCATACATACAAGAACTGGTGTACAGGTCAAAGGTGGGGGGGTGAGAGGATTTACCAGAGACAGAGTGGGGAGCAGAACAAGCAGATCTCCTGAAATATGCTGCTGAGCGGAGCAGCGGGCAGGACAGGAGATGGCTGATGCACCATAAGTGGGTCAGCTCCCTGGCTGGTGATCAAACTCCTGCTGCAGTGGCTGCTGAGAGCTTCAGAGTGCTGCACCTTAACCCCTTGAGCCACCAGGAAGGCTCCTACATAGTAACTTAGCATCCGAGCCCACAAATGTTCTGAGGAAACAATGGAACATCAGTCCAGAGAATCATCTACCTTGGTTCACAAACATAATATTTTGTAACCAGAAGATCAACTGATATAATCTAATCTATACACTTGAAGATAAGGAATCTAAGACTCAGATGTGAGTGATACATGGAAAATGTGAGTGAATTGCAAATTCACTCATAACTGAGCCAAGCAAGATAAATAGCAATGACACTATTTGCATATTAAATCATGATGATATTGTGGACAGTGAACAAATACATTTATCTTGAGCTCACTTTCAGTTCAGGGGTATCTGTTCCTAGCACCTCAAGTCTTTTGGAGCCTCATTCTTATGAGGAAGGGGGCAGAGGGGTGTGGAGGCAGGGGAGTTTTCCTTTCAACGTTGTTTAAAAACAATAACACCAACAACCATATCTGGATCTTAAGAACATCCCAAAAGGGCCACCTGCAGTCACTATAATAGACCATTATAGAGCTGAGTTTGCAGCAAACTTGCCACGCTCAGAATGTATTTTGCAGTAACACTAGAATGGGCAGTCCAGAGAAAGTGACCGGCACTTTCACTCCAGCTCCTTGGTCTGCGCTGTCAATGGCACAAAGAACATCAGTCCTGGGATTTTATTCAAAGATGACATGTCAAAACAAGGCAAAGCTCAGAAGAAGTGGCTCAAAATCATGAAACATTCAAACCCAGGTTGGTCTACCATAGCTGAGCTTAGGGACTTGCTCACAGGGCAAGTGTGTAATTAATGCTAAAGCGGTGTAATCTAAGATATATGCATTAAGTGTCCTTTCCATCCCGGTATGTCCAAATTTAAGCTTCATTTGACATACATTCTTACGTGAAAAAGTTTACAAACTGGTAAAATGAGAAAAATAAAGTTTGTAGGTTATATTATTATGAAAAATATTAGTACAGAAGGACATTAATAAAAAGAGGCTATTTAAAAATAAAATAAGTTTAAGAAATGAATAATGTAGCTCTTCTTTCCAGATTAATTTTATTTAGTGTCTCTCTGGTTCTACATAAATAGACACATCACATACCTATAATAGCTCTATCTATATCACATGTAACAGAAGTTTCAGTTCACTGTATTTAATACAGAAGATTGCATTTAACTGCATTTCCTATACATTCTTTATGTATAAGATGTGTAGTAAATGGAAGTCTGTACTTACATTTACTGTTAAAATGAAGGTTTTCCAGGTCTCCGTGGTGGCACAAGGGCTTAAGTCTCGGTGCTATGAAGCTGTCCACAGCCACTGCAGCATGAGCTCGATCCCCAGCCAGGGAGCTGACCCACACGGCTTAGCAGGCCTGTCCTGTGTCACCCCCTGCTCCCCTCAGCAGTGTACTTCCTAGATCTGCCTGTTCTGCTCCCCACTCTGTCCCTGGTGAATCCTCTCACAGTGCACATGGCCTGCACCCCTGTTCTCCTATGCATAAATAAATAAATCTTTAAAATAAATAATAAAATGAAGGTTTTGCACATGGTTCAACCTACCGAGTGTTTGCTGCCCCCTGAGATCACCTCATTGTTCCTGTTTTGCTTTCTGACAGCTGGAGGATAAACTCACCCCTGAGAAGCTGATGGAGTGGACGAGCCTCCAGAACATGAGCCAGAGGCGGGTGACCGTGCACTTACCTCGCTTGCAGATGGAGGGGTTCTATGACCTCAAGACCGCGCTCATGGCCCTGGGCGTGGTGAGCGCCTTCAGCGCGCACAGCGCCAACCTGGCCCGCATGACAGGGGGCGAAGGCCTCGTCCTGTCCAACGTCCTGCATCAGTGCTGTCTGGAGGTGGCAGAGGGCAAGGAAACCGCAGCCGCCAGCCGCGCCGAAGAAGGCACCACAGCAGCGCCGGCCCCCGAAAGCTTCCGCTGCGATCACCCCTTCCTGTTCTTCATCAAGCACATTGAGCTCGACAGCGTCTTCTTCTTCGGCAGAGTCTCTTCCCCTTAGATGCCACGAGCTGCCCCCAATGCCCAGGGATAGTCGTAGATCCGTCCGCGCCAAGGGTGGCTGGACACAGGTTTGCTTTCTCCGCTCTCTCTCATAATCAGTAATAGAGTGTGTGGTCTCCACAGCACGACTGTCGATGTTCAAGATAAGATGAAAAGATATTTCCACACCGTGTTCTCCGAAATGTGAAATAGTCTATCTGCTATTTCAAAAATCATCTCTACTCCTCAAAAGTCTAACTCTACACGTACTTATGTATATGGATCTGGTTGATTCTGGAAACTTTACAGGGCTGTTCTTAATAAAGTGCATTAATAAAACGCAACTTATTCGTGCCATTTTTTACTTTTCCTAGTTTTGTTTTTTTTTTCACCAAGTGCAAGTTCCCACCCCACATAGGAAACAGAACTTAGAAAGATGATTTAGAAATACATTATCATGTAGAAGGAGAAATTCAGGCCCTCCCTGGTTAAAGCACAGTGCTGGGAAGCT
>NW_004567117.1:40999154-41015088 GCF_000260355.1 Condylura cristata | reverse complement strand
CCGCATCTCTGGCCTGTACCCCAGTTCTATATGAATAAAAAAAAAAAAAAAGGAAAAATTCAACGCAACAGCAGGCGGGTGAGGACGGAGGACCGGCATGTCCCAAAATAGGACGGTTCTGTAAAACATCCTTATCTACACTGAAAACCACTATCAGCTTTTGCTTGTTTATATTCTTTCTTTTTTTAAAGATTTATTTATATATGCACACAAGAACTAGGATGTAGGTCAGAATTGTGTGAGAAGATTCACCAGACTCAGAGTGAGCAGAACAGGCAGATGGGCTGAAACACACTACTGAGGGGAGCAGCGGTGAGACAGGAGAGGTCTGCTGCGCCCTGTGGGCCCCCTGGCCGGGGGCTCAAACTCGTGCTGCAGTGGCTGGCAGTAGCTTGACAGGGCTGTGTCTTAAACCCCTGTGCCTCCAAGGAGGCCCTGCTTCTTGCTTTCCAAAGAAATGAATGAAATCCTCATGTCTGCATCTTTAAATCAAACTTCGAGCTGTTAGAATGTAAGTGAATGAGAGAACCAGAGTTTGCACTCAGAAGTTAATGAATAAACCACCAGAATGTCAGGAGTGAAGACAGTACTCAGGTGTGTGGCATGCATAGGCAACGGGACCCACAGGATATCTCCCAAGTGGCAGGAAAGGGCTAGAGCAAGAACGCTGCCAGCCTTCCCCCTCTAGACACAGCTGAGATGGAAGGTTTTCTTTTAAAAAAAAAAAAAAAAGATTTATTTATTTGCACATACAGAACTGGGGTGCAGGCCAGAGGCTCAGGGGCGGCGAGAGGCTTCACCAGAGACAGAGTGGGGAGCAGAACAGGCCAACTGACGAAGGACACTGCTGAAGGGAGCAGTGGGTGGGTCAGGAGAGGTCTGCCATGCCCTGTGGTCACCTCCGGGCAGGTGGAGATTGAACTCATGCGGAAGCGGCTTTAGATTCTCAGTGCTGTGCTTTAACCCGCTGAGCCACCAGGGAGGGCCATGGAAGGTTTTCTTTCAGAGAGAAGAGAAAATCCTAGATTTAGGTTTGCACTGGTTGAGTTTTAATTCCTTACTGAATAAATGTAGTAACTCCAAAAGTCTATTTTTTTTAAGTAATGAAAGAGTCTAGGGAGAGAGTAAAATTGATAGCTAGGTGAGATCTAAAAGGATCTTGAAGTACATCCATCTATAATAAAGTCCATGCACTGAGCACTTTTATTTTCTAGAATATAGCTTTTCTTGGGGGCTGCATTCATTCCGAATCCTTCGCAGTCAGGCTGAATACCCAATGATTTTATAAGCATGAATTGGAGGCTGGAGATCTATCTCCTCAGCAGAATTCGGTGACCCACTAACGGAGCAGGGGAAGAGACACTTCATCATGTCTATGTGTCTTCTTTGTACAGGGCCAAAAGGCAATCATCTTAAGCCTCATTAGAGGACTCAGCTGACTTTCTCAGCACAAGAACTGACTGATGATGGAAAACTTTCGCCAGCTAATAGAATCAGTTACCAACTTTGTATTGCCAAGAATAATTCAAGCTTGATTAGTTAACATAATTAACTTTCTTCCTAGCCACTTCCCTCTTCTACCTCTGTTTTCCATAACTACTTTTACCCCCTTGGGGCAAAAATTTTAGGCTTCTGCCTGGAACTGACACACAAATAAATGCTTGATTGTCTCTCTCTTTTTTTTTTTTCTCTTTATGATCAAGTAAGCATGTTCCAATCCTTTAACAGGTATGGATTTTATTTACCCAGATAAGCTTAACAATGTAGAAAATCCCTTATTAATTTTTGAATTTACAAACTGAATCTCAGATAGATGAACTAAACAGTCCAAGGCCATAGTAATTCAGAAAGTTGATTGGTGTTAACTAATCAAGCTTGACTTATTGGTATGTATTGATATCGTAATGATCCTGACTGATGAAAATGGCCCTGAGCTTGTATGACCCTCACTGATCCACGTGGAGACAACTGAGAGACAGAATCCTCAGTTAACACTTAAATGAGCAACCCCTTCATCACAATGACGGGCATGTAAAGGGCAAGGACAGATGAAAACCCAGAGGTGCCCAAGGCTCACCTAAATTAAAATGAATCTGTGGTCTTAATATATGCCTCTGATAAATCTGGCACCAAGTTAAGCTAATTTGAGATGTTGATGAACTCCACACCCAAGGTTCTGAAGGCTTCTTCAGGTTTTGCCAGAAGCCTCCAGGGACTTTTCCATCTGAGAAGTGGTTCTCCCCTCCCTGTGACCACTGGGCTGCCAGAAACTCTTCAGACCTGTCCCACCACTCTGGGCCCCTGAGCTTTGCCAAGTACATCGCAGTCCCACCCCTGCCTTTTACTATCAGCGAAATGCTTTGTTTGTATCGCTGCAGTGTCCATACTTCCAAACTCCCATTCCCTGCAAATTCACACTGTAGTGAGAAGCACGTGGCTCCAATTGTCAGTGACCGCTCTCTGCTCTAGCAGAAGTGTACACTTTTGAGAGGCCAATTTCATATTACAGCCATATATCCATTTCTGATACGTGGAATATTTACATTGAGTTTGTCTGAGTCTCAAGTTGGCATATAAGAGGAGGATTTAGAAGTGGACATGAAAAAAAATGTGTTTTTATTGCTCATGTGATTGACCTGAATTTCCTCTTTATGTCCGAATTATTTTCCATTACTAGATGGGGAGTTATTTCATAGGGAGCAGTCCCCGAAAAATCTGCAGCAGTAGCCTGACCCTATAAAGACCTGCTCTCCCATTTGGGGGCTGAGATTTCACCTCATGAACTATCAGTAAACCTCCTTAGGTCTGATAAGGAGCCTCCATTCTTTCCTAACCACGATAAATGATATTAGAGATCATTTATACAATTCTTTTTACTTAAACAACAAAACAATATTCCAAAGAAATTGACTGCCGCCCTTGAGGTCGTGGGTCCAAGTTGCACTGGCATAGAAATTCCAGCCTCCTGGCCCTAGGTCTAGAACTCTTTGCTCCCTTCCCCCCCACCCCAAACCAGGTTGACTAATTTAATGTAATGTGCCAGGTTGCCCACTCGGGTACTGATCCATAATCCCACAAAATCTTTGACCACACAAGCCTATGGTCTTCAATCTCAGATCCTTTCGCTGACATCAACAGAGCTCACACCTTTGTGCTACAGTTCACACATAGGAACACACAAGTGACTTCATCCTGTGTCAACACAGTGTAAAGGCCATGACCAGAGTGAGTTTCTCCATTGTTTCTTTTATGTTTCTTTTACCTATTCCTTTGGCTCACACACAACTCTTTAGAACTCAGTGGAGAAGGGCTCTTTGAGACATGTGCCACAGGTCCCTGATGACCTTGCACCACACAAGAATGATCAATGCATACTGAATGAGGAAGTTAGGAGATGGGAACAGGCAGTCAGGTTCAAAGTGCTTGAAGCCCCTTTACCCAACTGAATGAGAAACAGCAAAGACACATTTACCACAGGAAAAAAATTTCTCTTCCCTCTCTGGAAGTGATTGACACAAGGCCTGGGTAGCCTGTCAATGATGAGAAGACTTTGGGCCTGACCTGGTGCAGTAGCACCGAGGATGTATGTTACTTCGGGTGTCACATAACCTTCCAGCTTCTGTTATGCTGGAGACAGCTAGAAAGATCATGCCATGCTTGCAGGAAAGCTGAATAACACACAAATTCTCAAACCAGTTGGAAAGCCACAACTACAGCAAACACTAGCCTGGAATCTAAGAAAACTTGTCCTTCCAAGAAGAGAAAGACGCACGGATTTGCTGAGACAAACACAGAAGAGGGACAGGGCCTCAGATGGACTGAAAGCTGTGTGTGGACAGAGCAAGGGTCCAGGCCCCCAATGGACACAGAAGCAGGGGAGTTCAGACCCATTCAGTCCTCTCCATGGAGGTTCATGGGGTGTTCCAGAGAGAAACTGTGGTCAAGGCACCCTCGTTGATGTGGGGATGAAGGAAGGAAGGGGGTGTCATGGCAGAAAAGGCCAAAAGTCTGATGCCATTCTACCCGCCCCCCCAAACGGAGCATTAGCCTGTGAGAAAAGACAGAGAGAAAAGCCTGTTACCCCCATAGCAGACTCTGTATCTTGTGATAAAGGAACAAGGAGAGCAAGCACCCTATTCCCCTGGGGACTGCCACGAAACTGTCCCAGACCTGGACCCAGAGAGGCCAGGAAACCTCTCCCCTCCGGCACACACAAGCAAACACCACACAGCTAAAAAGGACCCGCCAAGGTCAAGGTGCATAAGAACAGCCTGAAGGTCAAACAAGAACTTGGGAAAACCTTACTGCCATCAGGCCTCCACCCTAAACACAAGGTAGCCCCCCAACACTGCGAAAGCAGGGCAGCTCCGAGGGCCGCCGCCTGAGACACGAACCCCAAGCTCAGCTCAGATGCCACCCAACTCGCTCATGTTGCTCATGAATGCTCGCCAGAAGAGAGGAGACATTCCACTTCCAGGTTGAAAGGCTATTTCCCTCAGTCTCTCCTCAGAGTTTTGTATTTTGTGAGGCACACACATACCTACTATCACATACACAACTTAAAAATAACCAGCTTTCCAGGGAGACAAACAGCAGGATCAGGCTCAGATGATACAGCTGTAGGAAGTCTCATAGAGGATATGCAAAATAATGATGCTTAATATAGCCAGCATCTAGTATGACCTTTGAGCAGCTTTTAGGAAAATATTTGCATTAATATTCTTATCGCTGGCCAGAACATAAAATACAACATAAATCATGTCCACTGAAATACTATCTACAACGTTGCATAATTTTCTTGAGACTGTGACTACTGTGTCCAAATACCTGGTAAGACTAGTTCAAGATAATAAAAAAAAAAGATATGATGAGTTCAAAGAGAAAAAGAATTGAGTGCATACTGATGACCAGATAATATTTTATGTAAATATTTCATTTATATAAAATAAGTCATTTACAAAAACTACTATCGATAGATCTGTTGGTGATAACCAAACTGTGGCTAATTACCTTTTACGTTGACAATAAGCAATTGCCTTCCTTCCTTTTTCTCATATCACTGACCTTAGAAATGATGTGATTCTAAGCATTTTTTCCTCTTTGTAGTATATATAAATCTTTTTGAAGACTAAAACTTTAGTCCATTTTTATGGCTGAAAGGTGCCTTTTCTCAAGAGCCTGGAAGTCATCTCTTTTTTTTTTTAAAGATCTATTTTATTTATATATGCACACAAAAGCTGGGGTGCCAGCCAGAGGTGTGGGGGCAGGTGGTGGTGAGAGGATTCTCCAGAGGCAGAGTGGGAGCAGAACAGGCAGATTGAAATACACGGCTGAGGGGAGTATAGGCGAGACAGGAGAGGTCTGCCGCGCCGTGTGGGTCACTCCTTAGCCAGAGATTGAACCGCAGTGGCTACCTACGGCTTCATAGTGCTGAGACTTAACCCCTTGCACCATCATCTCTCTAAAGTACAAGCATAAAGGAAAGTAGCCCCCAACTCCAGTTTCTATAGGAGGGTAGATGGTCTTTGAAATCGAGGGCCAAACCTATCTCCTGTGCTCAAGATGTGTTTGGTGTTCCTCTGGGTGAAATTGACTATTAGCTAACACATAAGTCATGGCAATTACCAGGTAAATGTGGATGATCTCCGTGTGACAAATGAGGCTATAGATCCTCTTACTTGAGAACTCATTGTTGTTTATTGTTTGAGAACGTGGTGTAATGAGTTGTTTGTGTTTGGCTGCATAAGAGGATGTTTTCTTTATCTGCAGTCTATTAGCAAATTGCCTGTGCTGTGTGTCACATTCTGGTTTACTGCATGTTCAACAATGAAAGTGTGTTTCTTTTCTATTGCCTTCATGGAGAGAATATCTGGGCTGGAATGTTTCCTTTTTCATTGTATTTCCCCAGCACCCTCCACAATTAGGTAAAGTGTGGTTTGTCTCACCAGAGACCTTCCATAGATACTAAAAGAAAATGTGTGTAGTGATTTAATTTTTAAGAGAAGAGGTGTTGTGCTTTCTTGTAAGCGGTCTGAACTATGCCATGGCGGGGGATCGTTTGACAACAGCAGGGATAAAGTTAATGGCACGTAAAACGGATGAAACACCTGGTAAAGGAAAGAAAGGGCTGGTCAGCTCCACTGAAGCGCCAGTGTGAGCTAAATTGCCAGCTGAAGGCAGATGTCCTCTCCGACCTGGTCCAGGCTTTGTCTTCATGCTTCAACGATGGAGGTAAGTAGAAGTAAAAATGATGGTGGAAAAAGTAAAAGCTGTGTCATCTACTGAGGGAATGTCTGTAGCAGTTGCTCTGATTCATAGGATTAATCCATTTCCAAACCGTCCAAAACATGGTGCGTGGAATTATTATACATGCCTGGGCATTTCCGTTGTTGATTTGATTATCTCAAGCAAAGCTTCAAGCTGACCTACTTTTGTGCTGATTGAAAAGTTTAAGGCGGTGCCTGCAACTCTGGCTTAAGTGCCAAATAGCATATAGAGTTTTGGTATCTTTATGGCATGTTGAGAATAACCAACAGCTTAAGAACACAGGTAGAAAGAAGAAGTAATGGACTGTAAACCTAAGACCAGCGGCTAAGCCCTCTTGTTACCAGACTGTGTGGCGAGCAGCAGATTCAAGGAAGCACCTTCAACCTTGCAGGAGCCTCTCCTGTCTTCTCTCCACCAGAGGGAGTAGAGAGAAGCCAGGTGACTGGGTTATTCAGCTGCTAACTGGAATTTCCTGGGAGGGAATCCGCCCTTCCAATGAGGGTTTAGTTTAATGAGTGTTTGATTTGCATTCTGCTTGATGTGAGATAAAGCCTCGCCATCCTTAATTTCAGGAATTGAATAATGCTATTGCCCAGCCTTTGAAGGCTCTTGGTCTGTGTTGACCGAAATTCCTATTCCAACACTAGTAATATTTGCATTAGTGGGAGAGGCAAGAGGATACTATGATTGTGGAGCCTCCTCCTGTTCACCCTGTGTGGGGCCTCAGCTACGAGCTTGCCTGGTCTCAGTGACAGCAGATGAGCGAGCAGGCCAGGGAGCCCATAGGTGAGGAGCAGGAACAAGCCTTCTGAGAACGCAGCAGGAGAGACACAGAACAACAGGAGCCACAGCAACAGCAACAGCGCCCTGGCCTCCTGCCACTGCAGCAATGACCCCCCCTGCCCCGACAGTGCCCACTGTCTGGCCAGTGAGAGCCCCCAAAGGGAGTTCTGTTAGCTTTTTTAAAAAAAGATTTATTTATTTATGCATACAGAATTGGGGTACAGGTCAGAGGCACCAGGATGGTGAGAGGATTCCCCACAGAGAGAGTGGGGGGAAGAACAGGCCTACCAACAAAATACACTGCTGAGGGGAGCAGCGGGCGGGTCAGGAGAGGTCTGCCGCTCCATGTGGGTCACCTCCGGGGCGGGGATCGAACTCATGCTGAAGTGGCTTTGGCTTCTTAGTGCTGTGCTTTCACCCTCTGCGCCACCAGGGAGGGCCCACTCTGTTAGCTTTCATGTGATTTATAGACAAAGCAGCACAGGGCCAGGTTGAGCTCTAGTTTACATAGGTGTGTTTCATGTATGTGAATTCTACATGAAGGTTACATGTCATTTCCTGCTCTCCACACACACGGGCTAGCTCTCAAGGCTGCAAGTTAGCTACCAGCCTACCTGAGCAGTCTGAGAAAATGCCACGTTTTCCTATGGGTTTGACACCACCCATTAGAGGCCTTTTTGGCCTCATGAGCTGTAGGACATTTTTTTTGTGAGAGTACCTGGGTGATGTGCATGGAGCATCCATAACCAACCATCAGTATAGATACTTCAACCGAGTGCCACTGTTGGGGGAAGGGTGTCCTAAAGGAACTCTGCAGAGTCTTGTGGACCCCACCCCCTACTCCATCTTTCTGGACTCCGCCCCCTACTCCAGTGATTGGAAACTACAACTCCCAGCAGCACCAGGGAGAGAACTGTGAGGACCCAAGGGCGGAGCTAAGCAGGCATTCTGGGACTGTGGGGGATAAATAGGCCATCATTTTCTATGGCGCTCTTGCTTGCGAAGCTTCTCTTGGGACCGTGTGACTCGGGCTTTCAGTTAGTTTGTTACCAGACCTCCAAGTCAGCCGAGCTGGTAAGATATTCCAGTTTTTTTGTACCCCGCTCTCTTTCCCTGGGTTGTTTCCTTTTCCTTTTCCCTTTTGTAAATAAACCCGTTATTGACCCTTTTGTGTGTGCCTGCAGCACAACTGAATTTTAAGTGCAGGTGAAGCCCCACAGACAGGTGGCCCAGTTCACACTGCGGTGCCCTGTAACACTACGAAGATACAGGCAGGACCCTACCAAGGCACCCAGGACAGCCTGCCCGTGGGCACCGGGGGTGCCACTGGTTTCTGCAGAGGCTCCCCTGGGAATGTTTTCTTGTCTAGAGTGGCCAAGACTTGACTAACACTTTTGTGCTTACTTGGGACACACACGGCATTTAAGACCAAATGGCAAGTCCTCCGTTTATTAGGGTATTGGCTGAAAGCAATCTGGAAGCGAAAGCTGAAAGGGTTAACTGCACGGGCGTGGCACTTCTCTCCCTTTTGGCAAGACACAGCTCAGCTCTTATCAGAAAACAGAACTGTGGTGGCAATAGCTGTCTCCCAGTCCTGGAGTCTCACATTCGCTTTGCCAGCGTGGGCGCATCAGAGGGATTTACGTGCCCCAAGAATGAGTCACTCATAAAGGGCCAAAGGCCAGCACAAATGTCCCGTGTAAAACAATCCTTTGATCAACAGTGTCTGGGCGGGCTACATGCTCCCAAGTGCCACTGCCCTTTTACCCAAGACATTACTTGTAGATCAGCTTCCAGCCCTGTAGGGGGCCAGTAGGGCTCCCCAGCACCTGTGGGGAGCCCCTATTGCTCCAGGCCATTCCCAGTCCATGTTGTCCCTGGTCTGGTGCAGTCAGGGCTGGAGGCAAATCATTGTCGTTAAGCTCAAACCTAGGCGTCAGCAAAATATCCATAGTCTGTGTTTGCAGGCGGCTAGGGGCACTGCCCCATGTTGCTCCAGCAACGCCAAGGCACCCCCTTCTGCTCCTTTTATTTAGAGTCTGCTAGGCATTCAGAGGGGCGGCTCCACCCTGCAGGCTGGCGTGGGAGCCACTGCTCGCTCCTTGTTGCAACAAGCTTCGGAGCGTTCTGTGATGTCATGGGATTGTGCCACTCGGGAACCTCCACTCAACGCCCATGTCCTTAGACATGGTTGATGGGCGGTCCACTATTCAGGCACCAGGTGGAAATCCATAGTCAGGGCTCTGCCTACTGCCCAACTGTCGGTACAAACCACCAAGGGCAGGGTTTATCTACATCATATACATACAACATTTAGAGCAGACGAGGGTGCAAACCTTGTCTTATATCGCGGCTGTCCACACTGCCAGCTGGCCCCGGCTGGAATAGAGTCCACCCCTCCTTTTAAGGGCTATGAGCAGCCTGCACAATGCCCACCTGTAACTCTGCTGGGATGCCCCCAGCCTCTTTTTGTCCTCCCAGCAATAGGGACTGTTGGGTGTCGCCACCGGCCTACAGCTGGGCTGCTGGATGGGCGGACACTCAGCCTGTCTACACAATACTGCCTCTGCTTCACTTTTCCTATGGTCTGTGAGCAGAGCGCAGATACAGCCTCATTGACATCAAGACATGGGGCTAATGAGCGCAAACAATAATGGCCTAAAGACCCTATTTCAAGAACAGGACTTTTCAGGCGGCCCTGAAAGCAAGACCTGATGTAAGGATGAGTCCAGTTCCTTTTTTGAGGGCTGACAGCGCTAAGCTCCACCTGGGCTAGGTGGTAAGAATATCCTTGCACGCCCTCTCTTGGCATCTGCTGGAAGCAAAAACCAAACCAGCCCCAGAAAGCCTCAACATATGAGTAATCAATAAAGCTATTCATACCTTCTTGCTGCCTCATCAGCCACAATGTTCAAGTCAATCTCCTCCTTGAGGCATGAGGAAGGCTCACTGTACCTCCAAGGGATCAAAATAGACACACGATTTTTGGCAACATTTTAAAAGTAATTTGGTTAACCACAGTGTGTGTGATTTAGGAGTGTAGGTTCACACCTCTAGGTGTATGTCACCAAACTCCCTCCACCACTGGTCCCCACCGTGCCGCCCTCCTCTGCCTCAATTCTGCAGTCACATTTCTAGGGGGGGAGGGGTTTGGTTTGGTTTTGTCTGTTCCTTTCTTTTGTGTCTTCATAATCTACATATGAGTGAAATTATCCAGTATTTGTTTTTCTCCTCCTGACTGATTTTGCTTACCATCATCCCTTCCTGTTTCACCCATGTTGTCATAAAGAGCAAGATTTCGTCTTTTTTTTATAGCTAGTAGAGTACATCAAGTTAAAGGACAGGATGAAAAAAGAGAAGCCATGCCAGCCTTTTTCATGTGAAAAGCTGAATGATTACATTATTATACTAATAAGCCTCAAGATAAGGGCTATTCTTAGGGATGGGGAAGTATTTGGCATGTGGTAAACACAGAGTGGACAAGCAGAAGATCAAAACAGCCCCTCCCATGTTATATACCATGAAGTTTCCAAGGTAACTGATTCATGGGATAAGGGTGGTCTCTTTGTCAAATGATGCTGATGTCATTGAATGTCCACATGAAAAACAGTGAGCCCCAAACCCTTCCAGAAATTGGCTCAAAATAAATCATGTGTCTAAATGTAAATGCTAGTGCTATAAAAGGTCTAGAAAAAAACATAACAAACGTCTTAGCAAACTTAAGAAAGGCAGAGAATCCTTAAGACAGAAAAAAAAGAAGCCATAAGAGAAAAAAATTGATGAATTTCACTCTTAAAATATAAAACTGCTTTTCAATGATGCCATCCAGAAAAGGCAATGTGTATAGATGCTAGAACTTTTATTCACGTTAAAAATAATTACAAACCCAGCATAAGAAAATAAACAATCCAGTTACTATGGGATGCTTCACACTAATGACATACACTAATGCTTCACACAAAATGATATACATTTGGTCAGTACTCATGGGGAGAAATTACTCATCATTCATAAGGGAAATGCATGAATTCAAGCCCCAATGGGGACCACCCACAAACACCTAGAACAGCCATGACAAAGCCCTGCCACATCAACCGTTCATGTGACACGGAGCACAGGTGTGCATGCATTGCTCACAGGAACGGAGCAGAGGAAACCACTTAGCACACATTGGCAGGTTTTCGTCAATCTAAGCATGTGCAGTATGACCTAGCGGCCTTACTCCTAGATGTCTAGTCACAAAAAGAAAAACATGTGTCCATGCAAAGACGGACGCCTACAAAGTGCTTATTGGTATTATGGATAGTAGCGCTGAACAAAATGTGACTTCTCCAAACTTGTCCATAGAAAGTAATGAACTGGGACTCACACAGAAGACTCTCAACAATAGATACAGAACTAAAAGTACTGCCAAAGAAGCCAGATGCAGAAGAGGCCCCTAGGTGATTCCACTGGATGAAACTCCAGAAATGCTGCGTCTACTCTGGACTGACTGGAGGTGGCCCAGCAGTTGCTTGGACCAGAGTTGAAGGGGTGACTGACCAGCAGGGAAGCCAGGGGACCCTGACTCATGGGGGCGCCGGTGTGTGCCAGGTGCAGACTGTTCTCAAACCACCGCGCTCTGCAGTGTATTTCACATTATGATCACGTTTATTTCACAATATCAAAATGCTCATTCTCTTGACTATGGATCATATATTTTAGAAAAGATGAGACTATAGGAATCTTTCTACCTAGTGTATTGTTTTACTTTATTCTTTTTTTAGAGTTTTAATGTGAAGCTAATTGTGCTTTAAATTCTCTTTTGTATGGGCAGGTTGCCCAACTATTGGATAAGAAAGAAAAAAGTAACACATAATTGAGTGCATTGTTTATTTTACTGGCATACTTATAATATATGAAAATGCTAGTCTATAGTCCCCTTTGTGCACAAAACTACAAGACTGATATATTGTCCGAAGAAATCAACAGGAGATAATTTAAAAAAAAAATTGATTTAACTTATTGTATGCTTCACAAAAGGACAAGGAAAATTGCAAACACACACTTTTACAGTAGTGAGGTGGTCGATTTTGAGCGTAAAATTGGAATGCAGAGAAAACACATGTTGAAGAGTGGGATGTCCTGGTCACAGGTGAGGAGCCAGCAGCCAGCGCCGGCTCGGGACTGGATTTCTGCAAATCAGCTGCACTAAGGGGAAGAAAATCGGCCAAAGAAGAGGATGCTGTCCGAGTCATTCTGTCGGATGAAGAACAGGAAAGGGTGACTGCAGTGGAAACTTTCGTCGCCCAGGGCTGACGTGACCACAAAGTCCACACCAGTGCCAGCTGCCGCCTCGGTGCCTTCCTCATTGACCACCAGAAAGGACTTGTGCAGGAACTTCTGGGCGTGCAGTCCCGCGGGGGAGTGCACACCCGAACTGGGGGCTCTGGGCTCCCCGAAGGCGTCTGCCATCCCCAGCACCTCCAGGACAGCCTCCAGATCATAGCTGTCCTCCACCTCAAACCGAGGCAAGCTCAGACTCACGCTCCTCTCCTCCATCTGCCCCGGGCTCGTCCACTCGACTAACTTCTCGGGAGTCAGTTTGTCTATAATCTATTGAGAAAGGAAAAGGATGAACGGCCAGTTGACCTATGAGAACTTCAAGCTGTTTAACAATGATTGGTCTCAATCAGAAATGTCTAATCTTACTGCAAAAGGAGACACTTCCTGTCACTAGAGCGTCTTATAGAGCAGGAGCTTGTTGTGATTCTCTATTTAAAGTATCTATGTATATGTGAAGACTTACTGGCATGAAATTAAATTGCGAAAGGGGAGAAGTGTCATTTCTTATTCAGCAACCTAACACAGTTCATATTTTACTGTTCCCTCCAGTCTCCGCAACAGGTAAGGTATAGCTGTGTATGTCATAAGTTATAGAGAATAAATATATCCTATAACCAATATAATTCATATTATACTATATAATATGAAGGTAGAGAATATATTTATATCACTGCGATCACAGCGAATGTCCACTTACATGTTTCAATGTAGGCTTTTTTAAATATTGCACCTCTCTCCTAAATATCTTCAAACTATCAAGTTGGTAACTTTTACCTGCCATTCACCCACTAATTCAAATCATATTCATCTAGCATATATCAAGCATTATGATACATGCTAACAGATAGTGTGGATACAAAAGTTATTATGATGATGATAACGATGAAGAAATCTTAGTATATTAATTGCCAAAAATTACAGATTTGACACAGAAGCAATTTTTTTTCTCTTGAATTATTTCTTTGGGACAACTTAGGTTCTTGAGTCAGTGTTTGAATATTTTTAAAACTTTCACACACACCCCATTTTCCCTATCACCATATTTTCCAATGTATAATGCTACAAGATGTTTGCCAGCCCCAGAGTAGTCCCCAGAATTAAAATGAGATGACATCTGTCATTTTGGGAGTGTTTCCCATGTCCCAGACCCATTCTAGGAGATATCTTTGACTAGGCCCAGGGCATGAAAACACTCAATGGAGGGGAAGTGTGTACTATGGCAAACGGGATTTATAGTGTTAGCTGTGTATTAGAACATGTGTGCGTTCTAATCATGACAACACCACACATCAAGAACTAAGGAGTCCATTTTATATGAGAAAATGTCAAGCTTCAAGGAAGTTAAGCTTTAAACATGAATAATTACAAATAGGGGAATAGGTGTTTGAAACAAAGTCTTCTGGGCTTCAAAAATATAGAGCACTCAACACATTAGTATTTTTTTTTAATTAATTTATGCATACAGAACTGGGGTACAGGCCAGAGGTGCAGGGCGGTGAGAGGATTCACCAGAGACAGAGTGGGGAGTAGAACAGGCCGACTGACGAAGTACACTGCTGAGGGGGGCAGCGGGCGGGTCAGGAGAGGTCTGCTGTGCCCTAGGGGTCACCTCTGGGGCAGGTGGGGATCGAACTCATGTGGAAGTAGCTTTTGATTCTTAGTACAGTGCTTTAACCCGCTGCGCCACCAGGGAGGGCCCACATTAGTATTTTTAACTTCAGAGTGGGTGGGACTACATCAGTGTGTTAAAGATTAAGGATCTGAAGGATTCTGGGTGATAATGACGTATCCTCATTGGTACGTCAGTTATAGCATGGGCACCCTCAAGGAAAAAATGTTGCCTATGGGGGAGGCTATGTTGGTGGAGGCAGGAAGTATGTGGTTAATCTCTGTGCCTTCCTGTCAATCTACAATAAATCTAAAACTGCCCCAAATAGCAAAGTGTTTTTTTAAAATAGTCTATCAAAGAAATTCAGAAGGCCCAGATGCCCCCCCCCACCAGTGGCGCCTTGGTTTGGAGCGCTGCACCTTAAAGCTAAGCCTAGATGTGGCGCTTCAGTGAGAGTTCAATCCCCTCCCGGGAGCTGACCCACACGGCTCAGCAGACCTCTCTGTCTCTCCTGCTGCTCCCCTCAGCAGTGTACTTCGTCGATCTGCCTGTTCTGCTCCCCACTCTGTCTCTGGTGATCCGCTCGCCACCCCTGCACCTCTGGCCTGTACCCCATTTCTGTATGCATAAATAAATAGATCTTTTAAAAAAAGAAAGAAATTCAGAAGGTCCAAAGCCTACTGAATAGTGTACAAATTTCACTGTACACGTGCGTATGAGATTATTTTTCAGAATGGTGGGTGATATGTAGAATCCCTAACTGTTCATTTAGCTCATCCCCAAGTATTTTAGATTGGTTGTTCTCAATAAACCTGACAGCATTTAATGCTACTCTTTGGACTTCCGTCTGTCGCTGTGCAGGAGTAAGAAGTAGCTTCTGTTGCCACTCCAAGTCGGAAGCCGCATCTCCGGGCTCACCCAGAACAAGCTTTGGGACATAAAGCAAGGCAGAGGGAAAACGGGGCCTTACCTTCTCCAGCCCGTCAACGTCATTGGGCAGCAGCACAAACATGCTCAGGTCATTGTTTTTGTATGGAATCCCGAGAATCTTGGCCTGCAAGTCCTCCAGGAAAGTGAAGCTGAAGGAATCGTGCTGTGTCATCATTGGCACAGATTTACTCAGAGTCTGCAACACATTAACAGGGCACACGAGTCAAGAGAGGCGCAAGGCAACCCAGGCAGCTCAGCAAACACTAGCCCAACTCCGAGAAGGCTACGGATCAGGCTTCTGAATCCGCGCGGACCTTGCAAGCACGCTTGCTCAAACAAGTCTCGACTTTCATTCCATGTGCAAGGACGCCACATAACGGAAGGGAGGACCATACCTTATTCAGCCAAAATGCCTCCTCCTTGGTATTTTCTTTCTTAAACTCCCTGTCCCATTGCCCTTTAAAATAAACTATGTTCACCACCACCAGCTTGGTGGCGTTGCTTATAGAGCCATCCGAAAACAGGTCCTTGATTTTTTCTGAAATGAACAACAACAACAACAATTGGCCCAGCTTGGAAGAGCTGTGCATGGCAGATACAACACAGTGACCTTGCCTAGTCGCTTAAATCTCAGCCAGGGCTGCCCCTCAGGAACGAAGCAACCAGAGGAAGGGTCTCAGTCCATCGCCTATCTGTCCCCCTGGGGGACTTGTGGTGTGGTGGCCGGAACACAGACGCTGGGTGTAGAATGCCTGGTAGTGACCAGGTTCACCTTTAATGAGCTGAGGGTTCTCGGGCAAGTTACTTAAGCAATCTGTGCCTCTGTGTCCACATCGGCCTCACAGGATGTTAAAAGAAGAGATGATCTGATGTGTGTCAAACGCTTTGATCACTCGCTGGCTCCTAAAAAGCTCTGGACAAGTGGTAGCTATTATCCTTTCTGTACATCAATCCAGAAGCCGCTCAGATGTAGAGATTTCTCATTTTATTGAAATAAGGAATGAGGGCCCTCCCTGGTGG
>NW_004567117.1:40989152-40998619 GCF_000260355.1 Condylura cristata | reverse complement strand
AAAAAAAAAAAATGGAATGATTTTTTTTAATCTCTGCATTAGCATATCTCAGACTCAACCCACCCTTTGTTAGTCCCTCTTTAACTTGTTTTTCAAATTTTTTATTTCTTTTGGACTAAGTAGAGATGGAAATGTGCCTTGTGGTTTAACAGACTTATCCCCCAAAACTAGGACAAAAATGCATTGTGAAACTCAAAAAAGAACCTATCAGTCATCGTGTCCAAAGTGTGTTCCTATGTTAACAGTCCTCTCGGTAGGTCTTGGGTATTTGTATCGTAGCAGGAATGTGGGGAGGACGAGCTGAGGGTCTAGTTCTCTGTGGAGGGACTGAGTGCTGCCATCCCCCCACCTGGCTCGCAAGTGGACACGAGGCTCTGACACCTGGGCTGTAGGAACAACGGCAGGTCTTGATCAGAGAGCTGAACGTTGCTCACTTGACAGAGAGGAGGAAACCCCCCCCCACAACACTTTCCTTATGGAGTCTCCATCAAAAGTCTCTGATCGAAGGAAGATGAGGGCCCAAGACAGACATGAGCCCAGTCTCCGGAACCCCAAGATAAGCATGACCCACAGCCGCATGAAATAATCCTCCACTGAGTATGTCTTTGAATTTGTTCCCTCCCTGGGCCCCTTGGCTCTCCAAGTTTTCCCAGAGACTCACTGCTGAGACCCCCCCCCCCTGCAGTGCCTCCTCCACCCTGGAGCTCAGCCCTGCTCTGCAGCTTGAGCCCCCAGGGCGTGCACCAGCATGCACCAGCCAGCATCAAGCACAGTCTGCACTCACAGCAGGACTCAAGGAGCGATTACGATGAGCAACCCAGTCATACTCTACCATTAGTTTGGCTTTCCACCCAGGAGTTAATCTTCTTTCGACTTTCATCTGCTGCATTGACAAAGTCAACAGTCTCCATAGAAGCATGGTAATATTTTTCAACATAATCCAAGTATTTCTTTAAGAGAAACAGGGAAGGAACAGCAAGAGCTTAAATTTTTTATTTATTCCCTGTCAACATTTCTAAAGAAATTTATCTGTATATCAAAATGACTAATGTTGTAAGCAGGGATTTTTAGATCCTAAGCAAATCACTGAGTACTTTAATGCACTTTTTTTGCAGATACAACAAAGGGAAAGCAAAAGTGAGATTTGGCCTGTCAGGGTCAGGGTCAAAAAGAAGTTCCTGAAGGCCTGGATGTCTGGAGGACAGGTGGGGAGCACCTAGTGAAGCTGCCAAGCCAGCAGTGCTCTCAGGCAGCTGGCCCGGGACCCGCAGTCCTAACTGGGCCATTGGACATGTGTGAATGGCACTCACGAGATGACAGATGCAGCAAAACTTACTTGAAGGAAGAGGTAAGTCTTTTCTCCAAAGAGCCTATTGGCTATTTTCAGTTCATAATCATTTGTGGGTTTGCTTATCTCACTCAGAACCTTTTGGAATCTCTGATGTAGCTCTTCCGTCTTCTCAATCTAAAAATCAAGACCAAAAGCCAGTGAGTTATTGTGGCAAAGGCAAGCCTTGATTCTTCTCCATGAGGCCTGCTGGGTTTTCCCTCAGTGTGGAGACCTTCAGGGTGGCCCATGCATGTGGTGTGGACTGTGAGGTCAGGTGGCCCTTATGCAAATTATATGATAATGTCCATCATAACTCTCAGCTCCCCAGAGAAATTTGCTCCTCCAGCCCAGTGCTACAGATGTTGCTTTTCTGGCTCAAATTGCATTTTTTATCTCCAATGCAATTGCCCACTAAATGTTTCAAATGCTTGCTTTTGACTTCCCACAAGACTTAGCACCTGAGGAAAGTAGCAAGGTCCCTGAGTGATCCTCACCTGCAAGTTGGGCAATTTCTATTCCAGGCCTGGGTAGGAAAGTGACTCCTGAGGGTGGCATAAGTGGCTTTTGTCAGAACTATACTTTGGGCAGAAATGTGATTTCTTCCTGTCTCTAAAGTAAAACACAAACTTTTGGAAACACTGTTTGTAAAATCCACCAGTTTCCTGAGTAGGGGCTGAAGAGTGATGGCTCCTTGCAGAACCAGCTGCCCAAAACATGCCCCTGAAATAAGGACCATCTCTGGCCCCTGCCTGTTCAGTGACATCTGGTTGCTTCTGTTCACACCAGGTACAGCAGAAGCTCAGGCCATATTCCTGGTGATGATGAGACTAGAAAGATTTCTTCCTCTTGGATATGAAGCCCATGGGTTTTTATTTTGTCTCTTTATATTGTCACTGGTTACTTAAGGCCAAGAGCAGTGTCTGCTGAATAGAAAACACTTAGTCGATTATGGTGAGTAATTAATGAAGCTTGAATGCAAAATGTAAAAGTAGGTAAAATATAAACTAAGGTTGAATTTGACATTGTCTCCCTCCTTGTGTGGTGAGCCTTTAAATGACTAGCGATCATTCTACAGTTACTCAGGTCCCTGGGGTGTGGCATGAGAGGATGTTAAAGACTTTGGGGAGTAAAAAATGCTTTCAAAAAGATACAGGCACCCCTATGTTTATCACAGCACTATTTACAATAGGTAAATCCTGGAAACAATCCAAATGCCCGAAACTAGATGATTGGATCAAGAAGATGTGGTATATATGTAATGGAATACTACCCAGCAATCAAAAAGATAAATGCATGCCATTCACAGCAACATGGATGGAGCTAGAAGGGATTTTGTTTAGTGAAATAAGTTGGAAGGAAAAAGAAAAATAGTAAATGGTTTCACTTACAGGAGGAATTTAAGAGAATCAAATAAGATGGGGTGATTGTATTTTGTTATTACAATAGAAAACACAACAAAACAATATAGAAACAGACAATTATATGGGGAGAGGGACAGAGAGGGGTCAGAGGGAGGGAGGAATGGGGGGGCTAAAGAGAGGGGGAGAGTAAAATAATTATTTTTAGAAAATGAACAATGATGTAAACATAGAAAAAAAATTTTAAAGAATGACATGATCAAAAGAGTACAGTGGGAATGTTTCTCTAATGGCTAGTTGGGTGTGAGTCAAACTCAAAATGAGAGAAAGTCCCTATTAAATAGGTTTGGGATTAGAATTTATAGTAACTCTGTAGTCTTGGAAACCCCAAAATGAAAAATTTAACTAAAAGTGGCCCTGGGATGGTATTCTGAAAAAAAAAAATTAGAAAAGTAACAACCCCGGGTTTCTTCATAATGTTAAAATTACATATCATGATAAGTAAGTCCTATTTCAAGAATCAGAAGTTTTTTTTTAAAGCAACCATATTAGGCCCTTGAGGACTTGACATGCTGGAATTATTAGCTATCACTTTAGAAAGTAGTATAATGAAAATTTTAACCAAAAAAAAAAAAAAAAGAATCTTGAAATTATGTTTAAGGACCAAGACACTATTAATAATTTTGGGGTTGGTTTTGTAGCTCAATAGAAGTGTTAAATAACCAAGAAGGCATGACTAACCTGGCAGAAAGAGAAATCTGAATAATTTTCTCTGAATGTAACAGAAAGATAAAAAGTGATTAAAAACGTATATGACACTTGAGGAAATCTAGAAAATAAAATAAGAATTCTAACATCTTTCCAAATGGCAGGAAAGAAGAAAATGGGGGAAATGCATCATTCATCATTCAAAAAAGAAATAATTATGAATTTTCCAGAATGAATTTTTATATTTAGGAAATACAATAGATCTGCCTTGGTAAATGAAAGAAACCTATACCTAGACATACAGTAGTAAAATTCGGGAACAACAAAACTTAAATGCAGACAAAGACGGATCATCCACCAAGAACTGTCAAATAAACCAACTCTTTAACACCAAATGAGACATAGAGAATGTTATGGTATCTTCAAGAAGTTGCGAGAAAATAGCAACATAGCAGCCAGGGAACAGACTCTCATTTAAGAACAAAGGCAAATGCACCAGTCTGCAGTACCATAAACACCAGGGTGCGCTCCAGGCTAAAAACCAGTAAACCTTTTCTATTAGATTCCGCACAAGTTCAGAGATCATCCATTCCCAGAAAGATTTAAGATTAGATCTCCAGAATGCCTGGACAGGCTGATTTTAAAAAGTTCTTTTTATAGTAAGCTAAACCTAAAAGACTTGGAGAAATAGCTAATTTCCCAAATGCCCAACAAGATAGCAAAGTATACAAGAAACGGGAAATGTGTTCTAATCAAAGGAACAAATAAAACAGACAACCTAACTTTACATCTCAACAGAGTAGAAAAAGAAAAAAACTAAGCCAAAGTGATCAGAACAAGGGAAATAAAAAAGAATAGGGTACAATTAAATAAAACAGAGAGTAAAAAAAATGGAAAATAATCAACAAAGATTTAAGGCTATTTTTAAAGAAAAACAACAAAAATGATAAATCCTTAACTAGACTAAGGGAAAAAACAGATGACTTACATAAATAAAATTATAAATGAGAGCAGCATTATAATTAATGTCATGGAAATAACAAAAGACTATGAAACTATTATGAAAATTTTTATGCCAAAAAAAATTAGATAACCTAGAAGAAAATGACAAATTGGAACCAACAACCACTCAGGCTAAATGATGAACAAATTCAAACTCTAAACAGATGCAACCAAAATGATATTTAATAGTAAAAGAAACTGCTAACAAAGAAAAGTCCAGAATTAGATGATGTCACTAGAAAATTCCACAGAACTAAGGAATAGTTAATACCAATCCACTTCAAAGACTTCCAAAACTTGAAAAGAACTTTCTCAAAGTCATCAATATGGCTAGAACTCTGAAACCAAAACTAGACAAAAACATAAGAAAATGATAGACCAATAGCCTGAAGAATATGGATTCAAAAATTCTCAACAAAATTCAATAACACATTAAAAAAAAAACAAAAATAAAGTGACTGTGGGATGACAACATCCCAGGATCTTCATTTTTAAAAATATCTTTATCTTAAAGGTAACTGCATCCCATGTTTCACTGAAATCTTCATAATTTCAAACCAAATTCAATCGCGCATTAATAAGATCCTATGTCACCACAAAGTAGGATTTATACCTGCAATAGAGTTCAATATATGAAACTTAGTCAATATAATATGTTGCATTAACAAAATGAAAGACAAAGACATATGACCACCACAAATGATATAGAAAAGCACCTGACAAAATGCAAAAGCCACTCATGATTGAGGGGGGGAAAGCATTCAAACTAAAACCAGAAGAAACCTGCCTTAGCATCATAAAAGCCATTCTGGAAAGCTAACATCACACTGACTGGTGAAAAGCTGAAAATGTGTCTTGTAAGGTCAAGCTAACTTTTGCCATGGCTATTCAGCAAATTTGGCACAAACTAGAAGTTCTAGCCAGAGTAACTAGAAGAGAAAATAAAATCTAATGAGGGCCATATAAGCTGAGCACAAAGGAAATTCTAAAACATTACTGAGAGATGTTAATGATAACTTGATCAAATATGTCAATGTATCGTTCTTGAAAACTGGAAATTTTAATATTATAAATATGTCAGCTATCCCAATGGTAATTGACAGATTCAATGTAATCACAATAAAAATAACAGTGGGGGCCCTCCCTGGTGGTGCAGCAGGTTAAAGCACAACGCTAAGAAGCTAAAGTCACTTCCACATGAGTTCAACTCCCGCCTGCCCCGGAGGTGACCCACATGGCACAGCAGACCTCTCCTGACCCTCCCACTGCTCCCCTCAGCAGTGTACTTTGTCGATCTGCCTGTTCTGCTCCCCGCTTTGTCTCTGGTGAAGCCTCTTACCACCCCTGCATCACTGGCCTGTACCCCAGTTCTTAAAAAAAAAAAATAGACATATATTACATGTCACTTGACTAATGACATAGGTGCCACTTCTAGGCAATGAACTTCAATAAATGGTATAAAATTCAGTAAATGGAATAAAGATAACAAAGGACACTATCTTTATGACCTTACAATAGGAAAAGACTTCAAAGAACAGGACACAAAAGACATTAATCTTAACAGAAAAATTTTGATAAATTGAACTTGATTAAAATTATGAACTTTTGTTCATCAGGGAGTATCACAACAGGTTAAAAAAGTCAAAGAGTGATCCAGTTATTTCTATTACCTATCTCCGACAAAAGTTTCATATCCATATTCTATAAAGAACTACTATTAATCAATAAGAAGAGAGAGAAACCAGGGGAAGGAATATGCATTAAGGAATTAACGGCCGTTGTGTAAAACACATCTCCAAGTGACTGATAAGCTTATGAAAAGTACTCACCAAAGTACAAATTAAAATCACAATATAGGCCTTCCCTGGGGGTGCAGCGGGTTAAAGCACAGCACTGAGAAGCTAAAGCCACTTCCGCATGAGTTTGATCCCCGCCTGCCCCGGAGGAGATCCACATGGCCAGGCAGACCTCTCCTGACCCGCCCGCTGCTCCCCTCAGCAGTGTACTTAGTCGATCTGCCTGTTCTGCTCCCCACTCTGTCTCTGGTGAAGCCTCTCGCCGCCCCTGCACCTCTGGCCTGTACCCCAGTTCTGTATGAATAAATAAATTAATCTTTTAAAAAAAACCAGTATACTACTACACATACATCAGAAATGCCAAAGTTGTTAATAGTGCAGTCACCGGAACTGTCATCCACTCGCTGTTGGGGGGAAGGAAACCCACTTTTGGAAACTACATGCTAGCTCCGTACCATGGCTGAGCATGCCCCAGCGGTCCAGGAACTCCACGCCTGGAAATTACCCAAGAGAAATAACTTCACGTTCGCAACAAAAGACATGTGTAACAAGGTCCACACTGACTTGATTCCTAATCGTCGAAACTGAAGCAAACTAAATATTTATCCACAGGAAAATGACACGATCATGTATGGGAATACTCGTAGCAATAAAAATGAACTATAAATATACCCAACCACATGGGTCAACATCGCAGGTCTGATGCAGACATTTTAGCCTCGATGATGTCACTAGGGGGGCATCTCCCTCACTAGTACTCCCCCAGATAAGTCCCCGTCTGTCCCAGTTCGAGAGGTGGCCTTCAAGATAGCCTTGAGCTGTGGACTTCCTCCCAACAGTCTCGTCTCTCAAGTTTTGGCTTTCAAGGGGTGAACAGCCAGACCCAAGCTCCAGTAACAGATACAGAGAACAGAGCGGTGGTCACCAAAAGTGGGTTTATGGGGTGGGCAAAGCAGTGGGGGTGATTAAAAGGCACAAATGCCCAGTTTTAAAATAAAAAGTAGTGGCCCTGTAATGTACAGCATGGTGACCACAGTTAATACTGTGGTCAACATGTGAAAGTTACTAAGACTGTGAATCTTAAAAGCTCATTGTAAGAAAAAAAAGTCACCAAGGCCAAGTCAATATATAATTTTTTAAAATTCTGACAGTCGGGCCCTCCCTCGTGGCACAGGGCTAAAAGCACAGCCCTGTGAAGCTAGCCGCAGCCACTGAAGCCTGAGTTCTATCCCAGCCAAGGACGTGGCCCACATGGCGTGGCAGACCTCTCCTGTCTCCCTGCTGCTCCCCTCAGCAGTGGACTTTGTCGATCAGCCTGTTCTGCTCCCTACTCTGTCTCTGGTGAAGCCTCTCACCACTCCTGCACCTGGATAGTCAACTATCCCACAAATGCAAAAAATAGCTTGTTAATGTAATTTACTGATAAACACCAATAAATACAAAAAAAATATGTGTGTGTGTTTATATCCAGACATGTATGAATATGGATGACGGAGATTGCAATACTTAAAGGATTCTAAGTCACCCTTTTCAATTCAATTGTGTGAAAAGGACCTGTGAACTGGTGAAAGGGAAAATATTGTCATCATTCCTTCGGCAAACAAGTTAGTAGCATTTAATGAATCTGAACATGCATACACCCTGCCTCCCAGAGGTATAGGCCTACACGCTAGAGCAGTCACATGGAATTGTCATACAGCCACATATATAATACCAAATTTTCTAGTAACTACATTCTTAGAATTAGAAAGAAGCAGAGGAAATCAAGTTCATTGTAAGTTTTATCTAACAGAATATATCTAGAACATCATCATTTCAACCTATATACATGTGTTATATAATAAGTATTATGTATTATTTCAATAAAAATATCAAAAATTCAGCCCTCCCTGGCGGCACAGGGGGTTGGAGCACCGCACTGCAAAGCTAGCAACTGCCACTTCATTGTGAGCTCAATCCCTGCCCCGGAGGTGACCCGCAGGGCACAGCAGACCTCTCCTGACCCGCCTGCTGCTCCCCTCAGCAGAGGATTAAAGGGTATTCAGAATTACAGAATTGCATTATTCCTTAAACCTTTTGTACATGTTTTAAGATTTTCATCTTCAGTATTTTATATTTTTGAGACAACACTGACCTCTAACATAGTCCAGGCTCCAGATGGACATGTGAGCCTGTCTATATGTGAACGACTCCGCTCATGTATCTGCTGTACAGTGAGCCCAGCAAGAGTCTGGTTTCCACCCAGTGACTGACCCCTTTACCTGACTGGTCCACCCGTAACCCTTCCTTCCTAGTGGCCACGATTTTGTTCTCCTAATCTAAGAGTTTGTTATTTTTTTAAATTCCTGGTGTATCAACTTCTACCTCAACACCGGTCTATACTACATGATAATCACCACCAAAAGCCACAACATCCAGCCTCAGAATATCCTGAACTCACATGATAAACACACATCTGTTCTGTCTCTGGACAAGTCAACTGCTCGTCCACCGAGAAGAGATCCGAGCAGATGTACTGCGGTTTGTCCTGGCCCTGAGAGCCTGTCCACCTGTCCTTGTATTCTTCTTCACACCACTGTCTCCCCAAACACTGCGGAGGAGTGGACAGAGCTGCTGTGCCATGCAGAGATGGTCGTGCCGTGACCTGCTCAAAGCCAAAATTCAAACCTCACCCCGGCCCCCACGCCCTACTGGGGCGTCTGGCCAAGAGGGCAAGCAATTTCCAGCCCACACAGATCCCCTCCCACCATGATTACAGTGAATGTCCTCTGAAGACAACCCATTCCCTGAAGGAGTGGACAGTGGGGCAGCTACGAGTCCCAGCTCTGCTGCCTGGCTCTCGGTGGGCAGTTCAGGCACCCAGACAACCTGGCCACATGGGGCTGCAAGAGGAGCAACTGGTGCTGGGGGGTCGGGGGGGGGGCTGTGACTTCATAAGCGTCCAGGAATGATGACTTCAGCACATACGCACCCTTCCTGGGATACCAGACTCCAAGAGGATTGAACCCTCAGCCCTGGAGCAGCAAGAGACTCCGACAAGGCCCTGGTGCCAGGCCAGTGTTTCTTTCAAAAAAGCATCAGCTAGTGTACTACAAAGCCATAATAATCAAAACTGCATGGTACTGGAACAAAAATAGACATACAGACCAGTGGCTTTGAATAGAAAACCCAGATATAAACCCACAAGTTTATGGACACCTAATTTTTGACAAAGGAGCAAAGAAGATACAATGGAACAAAGAAAATTTGTTCAGCAAGTGATGCTGGTGAAAC
>NW_004567117.1:40980003-40987997 GCF_000260355.1 Condylura cristata | reverse complement strand
AAAACTCGTGAGGATTACAATTGAGATGGAAAAAAAATGTACAAAATGATGTAAAAAAAAAAGTATCAGCTGGGGGACTTCAAGTGAGAACGGAATTTAATCATAATATCACCTCTTGCTACCTCCACCATCCCTGGTGAGTATCAGCACAGTTCAGATGCTTGACTGGACAAACCCCTTGCCCGCAGGAGCACAGCTGCTGAGTGAGTGAGCCGGAAGCTGAACCCCAACTCTGTGAAACCCATCAAAGCCATCCACTCTGCTATTGGGGTTTCTCCATCAGGAGCCCTTCCCAGTGTATGTCTTAGTCTGCCGGGCAGTGAAGTTGAGGTCTCTTCTTGACGTGAAAGTTTCACGATACTGTACATTCCCAGCAACATTATTTGACAGCGGGATTATGACCTGTGAACAAGTGTCAGGTTACCTCTTCTGTGCATTTCCCCAGTGAGTCCACATCTAAAAAGCAGCCGTACTGCAGGTGCAGGACATGTCTCGCCTCCTCTTTGTCTTCATTTTTAATTCTTGAGCTCCCTGTGTCTTTTGAAGAGCAAAGCATCTGTGCGGGACAGAAAACGCAATGGAGAAACCCTCAGCCGCCATCAGTCAGGGGACTGGCTGTGAGCTTATTACACAGAGGTGCGCAGGCAACAGCCCTCTGCTTGCAAAGTCATGAAAAAGCCTGGACTCCCCCCAGGTGGAAAAGCCTGGGCTTCCCCCCAGGTGGAAAAGCCTGGGCTCCCCCCAGGTGAATTTGGGGCACTTACCTTGGCTCATGCATTCGCTTATTCATCTCTGATGTGTCGGTTCCCCTACTGGGGTTTATGCAACTTCTCCCAACACTTTTTGTCCTTCATGCCCCTCTTTAATTACAGGGTCAGTGGCTTTGGACAAGGTCACTCACCCCGCCCCCAAGCCAAAGAATTTCAAGCCCCAGGGGAACAGATGGCCTGTGGCATGGGGGCTTCTTGCCAGACTCTTGAGATCTCTCAATCATCATGTGCTGTCGCTATTTCTGGCCCACAGGCCAAAGGCGCGGCCGCTGGCGACCCCCCGGGGCCCGCCTGTGCCAGGAAGCAGCAGAAGCAACCCTACCTTCTGCAACTGCACGGAGGCAGCCCCTTGGGCCCCGAGGAGAAGCATGCCAACGGCAGTTGACATACCGACGGGAGAAAAGAAGATGTTGCCGTCCTTTGTTTTATTCAGCTCTTTGAAGAGGTCAAAGCCAAACTGAGTGTACGCTGAGCCCGGCGAGTCCATGGCGAGTCCGGCGAGTCCTGAAACAGCAGCAGCTCAAACTGACAGCCCTTTCCCTGAGTGGAATAACTCTGTGTCACGGGAACTCTTCCCCCTTCCCTTTCACTTCCCACGTTGTGCAGAAAATGGGCATTTTGGCCCCTGTGTGAAAGGTCACGCTCGCCTGTCCTTGCCCCCTGCCCTTGCCAGCCACCTGGCAGCTTGCAGTAAATCTCAGCTTTCACACCTCCAGAGAGCAGGGCTACGGCCTCAGATGGTTTGATCCTCTCTCGGTCTCTGTCAGAACCTGCCTGCATCCGCTGCTGATGCCGCCTCCCATGCACAGACAGGCCCAGCTCTGGCCGCCCAGCCGCTGGGCCCGTGACCAGGCAAGAGGTGGGCGAGGGGTCCCCAGTGCCCTCGAGTCCACCCAAGGTCCTGCCCTCCAGACTTAACAACATCAGTGTGTTCTCTAACAGTTTCTATTTCTTAGTCCAAATCTAGTGCACAGTGTGGCAGGATAGGTTAATTCTCTCCTTTTAAGCCAGTGCATCTTTAAGTGAACGAAAGCTTGATGCTGGGCTAAGTTTTTCCTAAAGGGCAGTGATGTTTCCAACCCTCGATTATCAAGCACAAGAAGAAAGGGTTTCTTTTTCCTTGATTTTCTATAGTATTTCAGGGTACAGTGGGTTCCTACGACTTTTGTTACCTCACAGAGAAGTTAATGTCTCCAGAGCAAGTCATATTCATCAAAACTAAACCAATAAAGCACTTTAGATGTTTTTTTTTAATCTCCATCCATGTTATAGCTAATCAATAAAGCCTTCAAGAAAATGTCCTTAAAGAATTAAATGAATGCAGATTAGACCCTTTTTGAAAGGGTTTTTACTATCAGAGGTGCAACCGAGCTAAGACCTCTCACGTTTAATTTGAACAGTTTTGCTTCCATGTCAGCCCTGTGTTTCCTTGAAGTTCCTTGCAGGTTAATTCAGATATAAAATTAATGAATTCACTGTCACACAAGATGAAGAAGATATTATCATGCTGTATAAGCACTAAATAACATGAAACCGCCCCCAGGAAAGTGATGCAAAGAGCGGATATTTCTCTCAATCTACAAATATCAGTGTTCTCAGCACACAGAAGTCTTAAGCTGGAACTGAAGGAAGGACTTACCTGTATTTTGGAGAGACAGAGGTGTCTGCGCAGGGAACCAGAGAGCAGGTGTAAAACGAGGAGCTGAGATCTTTAATTTATAGCTTCTGTCTGCCTCTCCCTAGTCATTATAGTTTGCATTTCCGGTGAAACAACTTTTGGTTTCTCAATAACGATTTCTCTAATAAAATTAACACGTGAGGTTGATGGAAAAACGAGGGTTGAATTTCCTATTTCTTTCCTGCATGTCCACGAAGCTATGCACTGAAGTTGTGAGCAATTGTGTTGTGAACAAAAGCTCAAGGAGCACAGAGGACTGTTTAAATTCCATCTTCTATGAAGTCCCTGCAAAATTCCTTTGCACGCAACATAAGATCTAAATGAACCAGAAAACAGAGTAAGACCCAGGACCTGCGAATAGCCAAGTTAGATAAATTATGACCCAACGGGGGAGACAATGGAGGACCTTCTGGAAAGAATAGTCTAGAACACTGGTGTCCCCCTGGTGTACGGCCCCACATGAAAATCTTCTGGGGAACTTTAAAAATATCTATCTGTGTCTCAGCCTCACCCCCAGACATGAGCCAGCATGCCTGGGGTGGAAGGCAGACATCAGAATTTTTATCACCCCAGGTGATTATGATGTACAGCCAAGGTTGGAAATCCTGGTTTATGGTAGTGATGAAGAGCTGTGTGAGTGCCCACTTCAGTCACGGCAGACGTAAGAGCTGTGTCCTGACAAGACTAGCCTTGGGTAAACTTAAATTTGCAGTTACGTTATTTGGGACTGTCAGAGACAAAAAAGAAAAAGGTAAGAAAACCTTAGCGAGAAGAGTTTGGGTGCACAGCTAGACACAACCTCTATACTTGCTCCCAAGTATTTTGGACACTCATTATGAAATCTCTCATTTTAATTCATTTAATAAACATTAGCTGAGTGTCTACTATGTTCCAGACACTGGGCTAAGCGCCAATAATTCATTAACATCCAACAAGCTCATAGATTTCAGGAAAACAACACTATTAACAAAATTGAACAGAATGACAGCTCCAAATTCCAGTTTTTCCTGCCACCCCTGAGGCATCCCTGCCGGCTGTACTAGTTCATCACAAGAGACAGCGTTTGGATTAATCTTAACTCTGTCTTTTATGTACAGGGCGTGAAGATTCTTCCTTGTTGCCAAGCAGCAAATCCTAGAAGTGCAGCCTAGCTTGACATGGACTGTCTGCTGAAGAGCACTTGAGCAACAGAGCACCTAAGGAGGGAAGGTGTGCACCAACCTCAGCACCTACGGTGTGCTCGTTAATATTTTGATTGGAGCTCTGTAAGCAAACTCAGCCATAGCTGACATTGCTTTCCATTGTCTGCCATAGAGACACATGACAAAATGAGTGAGGGTTGAAAAGAATTGGCACTTACTGGTAGAGTTCATCCTGGATGCCAATGAAATAAAAACATTCATTTTTTAAAATGGCAGGAGGGGCCCTCCCTGGTGGCGCAGCGGGTTAAAGCGCAGCACTAAGAAGCTGAAGCCACTTCAGCATGAGTTCGATCCCCACCCCGGAGGTGACCACATGGCGTGGCAGACCTCTCCTGTCTCCCCACTGCTCCCCTCAGCAGTGTACTTCGTCGATCTGCCTGTTCTGCTCCCCACTCTGTGTCTGGTGAATCCCCTCACCACGCCTGCACGTCTGGCCTATCGCCCAGTGTATGCATAAATAAATAAATCTTTTTAAAAAAAAAAATGGTTTGAGGGCCCTCCCCAGTGGCCAGGGGTTAGTCTCAGCACTATCATGGCTATGGCCATGGAACTGACCCACAGGGCTCAGCAGACTCTCCTGTCCCGCCCACTCTCCCCTCAGCAGTGTTTTCAAGTAGATCCTGTTCTGCTCCTCACTCTGTCTCTGGTGAATCCTCATACCCCCACACCTTTGACCTACACCCCAGTTATTTGAGTTAAAAAAAAAATTAATGGTTTGAAATCTTGGCATTGGCGATAGTGTTTGATAGTTTAATGTCCCTAAAAGTTTGTCTTCTTTTTCCCTTCTCTGTGACCCACAGGCCCCTGGTTCTATTGTCCAGCCACTTTCATCCGCCTCTGTATTTTATCACAGGAAAACTTGGCTTCCTCTGAGAAACCCACCACATGCCACAAAGAATTTCTGAGGACACCCATTCAAATCTTGAGCTCAGAAAGGGAGGTCCCCACCCCTAGCTCTCCTATATTAGCTTCTTTCAAGGCTTCCTTTCTTCAAGCACCTTCCATGTTCCCTCTTGGGCATTTACACTGTTTCACAGTGACCCCCCTTTTCCCGCCCTAGGCCCAGGTGTGTAGGTAGCACCGGGCCTTCCTGCCCACTCTGTCCATCATCATAGCCACGTCAGTGGTATCGCTCATGACTGACGCTCGTCCTCCCTCCCCCAGGAGCCCACACGCCTGGTCTTGCATTGGGCATCGGCACCCCCAGCGGCTGCTCCTGCTGTCAAGGGCTGGACACCAAAGTTCCTCCTTCAGTGACAGTTTCTCATCCTTGTTTTCGGTAAGCCTGTGGTTCCACTGGACTACAACCTCCCTATCACTCCATTTTATGTATCAAACCTGTCCCAAAGGTAGAGTCTAGGTTGGTGATTAGGAGCCATGAAATTGACTCCTATGCTTGTGGGTAAAGAGAGAAAACAATTAAGCTCTGAACTAGAATCCTAATGGGTTCCCACCCCATCCCACATTCTGGCACAGCCTCCACATGCCTGTTACTGCTACTGGCTCGTAACATTTTTATTCTCCAAGCCTATAAAGTTGCAATCGGTGTTATTGGGCTCCTAACCAGATTTCCTTATTAATCACTTCTCCTAGCATCGAGGGCTGTTGGGGTGGACAATTCACAGGCTGCCTTGTCTCAGTGGACCAACTCTCAGCTAAATGGGTGCCAGCAGCCCCAGGAGACAGGTAGCACCCCACCTCTGTCCAGGCTCCCCTCATGATGATGACTCACTAGCAAGAAGAGGATAAAAGGTCAGGATGGCCCCCTTGTATCAAAATAAGATTGCCTCTGTCATAAAATGTGTCACAAGAGTTCTCCCATAGCATAAAATGATAAACTCCAGCTGGGGTCACATCATTCACAATTTTCCTTTACCCTATCCTGTTTCTCTCTTTCTCAAAAAAAAAAAAATACAAAAAAATGCCCTCTCCTCTGCACACCTACCCTACAAAATGTTATCAGAAGATGAACACCTGTCCTTGGCTTTTTTTCTAGGGTATTGGGCCTAAGACAAACATGTTTTAATATGTATTTTAAGCTTTCTCGTGGTTTTGCTTTCCAAAAATTCCTTGGCCATTCATTCTTGTATATATTCCAGTTCAGATAAATTCTTGAATCCATTTATCCAAGCCTACACTAAATTATGCAGGGATTTGCATTGAGACTCTTTAGATTCAAAACATTTTTAAAGCATTAAACTTAAAACAATTTTAAAAACAGTAGTAAGTAGTTATTATTGGTGTAAGTAAAAATATTTTTTTCTCGGGCTATCTTGCTAATCATCTTAAAGAACTTTCTAATTTGGAAAATTGTGAACTTTTGTTTAGATGCCTATGGGTTTCTTGCAAGATGATTGTAAAATTCCTGAATAATAACCTAGCCTCTTTGTTCCAACACTTATTCTTCTGGTGGAAATGCCCTCTTAATTTCAAATATCTGTGCACATAATTCAGATAAACAGGCATAACGCCAAGGCCCTATTTGCTATTCTAAAAGTTGTACTTAACTTTACAGCAGAAGAGGGTATTTGTACACCAAAACACATCACCTTCCTATTGTTACTCACTGTTTTTAATCCAAAACAACTTCAGGTTTCAGTAAAAACAAAAATGAACCCCTAAAAATATGAAAAGTATATATAGTATAAGAAGAAAATAGTAAAAATCAAAATGTTCCTACTATTGAAAATATTCTCCAAGAAGTCAACCATGAGGAGAAAAAGCTGTAACATAAAAAATCTTATAAATTAAATTATATGTGAAAAACAATTATAGACATAAAAATACTGCAAATCATTTCAAAACTCAGAAAATAAATTAACAACAATAAAAATGAAGCAAAAATCTCCATATTATATGTCTGAAATCAAGAAAAATTACAGAAATAAAAAATCATCTCAGTAGTAAGACTAAGTAGCAAATTGCCTACAAAAGAATACACACTGTAAGGAAAACAGAAAGGGAAAAATAGAGGAAGAGTAGAATAAATAAAGGACCAAAAAGGAAGAGATAATAGGAGACAAGTAAAATTTAAAATATGTATAAATATAGTTTCTAAAGTAGTGGCATAGAAATGATATTTCAAAGGATAATCCAAGAAAGCATTCAAAAAGTAAAATAAATCCCAGATCCATATTGAAAGGCCCTACAATGTACCTGGGAGATTGATCCCAAATGGTCAATTCTAAGACATATTCTGGAGAAAGGGCTGGTCTTTAACATCTCCAGAGGGAAGAGGTGAGGAGGCATTGGTAGGTAAACCAAGTCATCATGCAGTATAGACAATCAGGTGACATCAGGCAGCTTGATGGCAGCAGAAAAATCAACAGAACAATAATTAGAAGCTGACAGAAAATCAAAAAAAGCTCAAAAACAATATATTAGAAGCTCAAAGAAAACTAAGGATTTTATACCCAAAAAAGTTTTCTTTCATAAATCAAAACCACAGAGAAACAGCTTTAAACAATCAAAAATTTCAAGAAAATTATACTTCTTAACCCTTCCTGAGGTATCTACAGAAGATGAGCTTAATCCAACAAAATGATTGGGATAATTCCAGCAAAAGTCTGATAATGAGCAGTAATAGATTTTACCACAGTTCTAAGACTAAAATGAATTTGAGGATAAGGGTAGACAAGTAATATGCAAACCCTGTATGCTTGATATGTTTTGGCAAGGTAGAAATAACACATCTGAGATAGTAGGAAGTGATACTAGAGAGCCATAAGCATGTAGAATAAGTGAGTCCACTGACTGATTATCAGCTGATTATATGAGTCAAAGATGTCATTTAAAAATGAATAAAAGCTTACGTAAGGAAAGAAGAAAGGTAACATTATATAACAGTTTAATATAAAAGTAATGTCCAGAACAAAAAAAAAAATTGTGCTTTCTAAACTATCACGAGGAAAAGTTAAACAGAGAAAATATAGCGAAACAGAATATAATGAGTCTAAAATTCATGTGGAAAAATAAACAAGTGGAATGAATAGGAAAACAGTGAAAAGGAAGAGAAAGAAAACCCCTATTATTCAAACCCCCTGACATGGCCGCCGGACAGGACACCCAAAAGCACATAAGCTACTTAGTTTGATAAATCAGTTATCTCACATGCCTGAGGTATTTTTTCTTTTTTACATCATTCTTTATTTTGTGAAGAATGATTTTTTTTCATCTTAGCTGTAATCCTCATGGGCCATCACCACAGTGCGGTGCACTCTTCCCACTATACAGATGATTTAATGAGTGGTATTGAAACAACTGTTGGTTATGTGGGAGAAAAACTAAAATGAAATCCACACTCACCTGATTCCATTTGAATCAGAGATCTAAATTTTTTTTTTT
>NW_004567117.1:40969575-40978518 GCF_000260355.1 Condylura cristata | reverse complement strand
GGAGGGGCCTAGTGTATGAGAATTTTTAAGTTAACTGTTAAGTCTGTGAGTAAATTGGTAAAAGGTATGCAAATGTGAGAGTGAGTTTTGTGTTCTTTTCATTGAGTAAAAAGGAAAAAATGAGACAGTGGGATTGGGGAAACCAGACTGCAACATGCGTGCAATGAATGAAGATCATGTTTGAAGTTGGCACATAACTGTGGAACAAAGAAATTCCCTGAGACAACTGTACAGCTTCCTCGCCCTGGCGCCCCAGATACAGGGCTCCACCTCAGGTTAATGATATTCTAGTTTTTTAAATGTTGCACATGCAAAAGAAGTAAACACCAATCAGGGATGAAGCAACATATGTTGTGGCTTGCCTGACTTAAGGTAAAACTGGGGAGGATCTAGAGGGAGATATATCTACTAAAAATTAGGTGATCGTGAGGCAAACTGGGCTGAATAAAACAGAAAACACAACACCTGTGAACCTAATAAACTAAGAAATCCATGGAGTTACATGATCATAGTTTCTCTTTCAGAAATATTTGTAGAAGGCTTTATACTTATATATTCATTTATAAATAAATCAGCAGTGAATCGACATTGCTTTGTTTGTTTTACCCACCAGCATTGTTGAGTGGAGGGAAATGCAAGCTCTGGCTGGCTTCCTGGGAAGTATAGCAGCCTGCCATCTTGCAAGGTGTGTCTGTCTCCAGCTGCCATTTTGACTGGTCAGTTTCACTGGTGCAAAAATTTAAAATCAAGAGCTCCCAATGTTGCATAATTGTCAGAGTCTCACAAAGCTTCCATCTTGTGTAGTTCTGCTGATGTCAGAAACCGTCATCTCTGAAAACCTGACTCTGGTACCCAAAACAGAGGGTGGATGAAATACACACAGCTAAGGACACTGCCTGCAGAGCTCTTTCTGTCCTTTTCCCACCAAAAGTGCTCTATTTATGATGACTCAACGACCTAGGGTGGAAAGAGCCAACGCCTGTCCTTAGCTTCTCCCAATTGTGTTGAAGAGTTTCCTTCCCCAATAAGGAGTGAGTAATGGCGTGTTACTCAGCAGCTAGAGAACGAAACAGTGGCTTTCGAAAGAAATGGCTAGAGAAAGAAAACAAAACAATGAGAAAGATAGAGAGTAGGAGACAGCAGCAGGCCCTAAGTAGAGAGATGGATGTCCAGAATGTAGACAGAGATTTGTATTTTTTAACTCCGGGGAAGGAGGTGTGGGAAGAAACCAGGCAGACTGACGCAGCGTTTGCCTCAGGTGATACAGAGAACCCCTCGGCAGCGCGTTTTTCCATCCCGTCCCCTGTGCTTGCAGCCAGCACGTATCTCTTCCATACCCTGATGAGCCATTGTCTGATTCTCTTGGGTTTTAGAACTGTGGCGTTCTTCTCTTTTCATATGGAACTATGGTGGAAGGTTGGTGAAACTAATACTGGTACAAAATACATTTTTCCAACATTAATCAAGATGAATTACTAGTATTATCTCTTTCTATATTTCAGGGTGAGAAAAAATGTAATTATGTTACTGAGTCACATTAATTTACAACACTGCATGTATTAGGTGGCTGGACTCACACTCTACAAATACATATTCTCAAACCAAGCCCAGGACAAAACACCGATAATCCTCCATCATAGTCCTCTTCTTCCCACTCTTCCTCCCCTGCACCTCTCTGTCCCCCGTGATAACCTCAGTTCTTCGTCCCATTTCATTGGTTTGTTTTGTTCTGTTCCTTTTTTTTTTTTGCTTTATTCCACATATAAGTGGAATCATCCAATGTTTTCTTTCTCCTTCTAACTTATTTTACTTAAAATAATCTCCTCCAGATCATGCTTAGTGAAATAAGCCAGAAAGAAAAATACTGATGATTTCACTCATAGCAGGAGCATAAAGGGGAAAATAATAATAATAATGAACTATATGCCAGAGACATTTTACGGGTTGGAGTGGGGAATGGGATCAAAAATGGGAGGTGGCAGGGGAAAGTGCCCTGGACTGTGGTGATGGCACACAGGTGATTTGATGATGGGAAGCCCACGGGGGTAACAACTGAGATGGATAAGTGCACAAAATGATGTATAATTAAGCTATTATAATTTTTAAAAACTCCAGTTCCATCCACGTTGAGGCAAATTGGAAGAGTTCATGTTTGGTTGTTTTTTTATAACTGAGTTGTACCCCCATGTACATATGCCACATCTTTATCCACTCAGCTACATGACTTATCTGCTGTACCTAGTGCTGCAATACACAGAGGAGTGCATATATCCTTTCATTTAGTGTCTTTGCATTCTTTGGGTGGATACTTTGGAGAGGGGTTGCTGGATCATAGTGTAGATCTATTTTTTTTTAAAGATGTATTTATTTGTGCATACAGAACTGGGGTACAGGCCAGAGGTGCAGGGGCAGTGAGACGATTCACCAGAGACAGAGTGGGGAGCAGAACAGGCAGATCGACAAAATACACTGCTGAGGGGAGCAGCGGGCAGTCAGGAGGGGCCTGCCGCGCCATGTGGTCACCTCCGTGGTGGGGATCAAACTCATAATGAAGTGGCTTCAGCTTCTTAGTGCTGCACTTTAACCTACTGCACCACCAGGGAGGGTCAGTGTAGATCTATCTTTAATGTTTTGGAAACCTCCACCCTGTTTTCTATAGAAGGCAAACTAGTCAATTTCCCAGGGAGTGAAAAATTTACATTTGTGTCACTAAAAATGTTGGCAACACAACCTCCAAATTTTAAATAATGACAAAAGTGCTTTATTCTCTAAGAGGAAATACTTTAATCAATCAAACATCAATAAAGAATGTGTTTATTGATTTACAGAAAGACGTGAGAATATCATTTTCTCATAATTATGAACAGCAATAATTTCCCCTCGTGATTATAATTCTGAAACATTTCAACGCCAGTGCATTTATCAAGGAAAAGAATATGACGCAAGCTATGCCAGATGATACAGACCCATGTCAAGGTCCTGGCCTTCTAGCTCAGAGTCTAGGACGATGATGAGTCAGCACGAAATCAGCCCTCAAACACTGACCCCAAGGGACTGAGAGCAGAGACCACGTTTTTGACTCCCTGGGCTAAGCGTGACCTGTGGGATTTGCATTGCGTAAGGGACTTGCAGAGCTGCTTCTAAATGTCACACATTGCTAGTAGGAAATTTTTTATTCCATAAAGAAATTTCGACAATGAGAAACCGGGAAGAAGCAGGGGTGTACTTGTCTCTCAGGGCACAAAGTTGCTAGTGTAGAGAAGAGTTGGGGGAAGGACAGCAGGGTGCAGGTGAAGTTAACCTGCTTCCGCCTATGACAGAAAGTGTGGCCAGAGCTCTACCTGGCCATAAAGTGGAGCTGGGCGGACAGTCCACAGCAGAGCCGTCACCACAGCCACAAGTCCTCTCCACAGAGGACAGAGGACCTGCCTTGAGTGAAGCTTGTCAGTGGCCTGAGGCAGGCACCAAGCACTGAGACTAACAGGTCAGACAATGAAGTCCCAGACCCTAGTCTCGGGCACACAAGTGTTGGGTTTCTGGGACACTAAAGCTTAACAGGAAGCCAACAGCCTGCCTGACGGGGTCTCCATGTGCGTCGAGTCAGTCCCTGGCCTGCTCTTGAGACATGTCCATGGGGCCAGAGTTCAGAGAGGTCAACGAGGGGCCCACAGTGAGAACAGCCCTTCCCACCCTCCCCTGATGTGCTAGGGATGTGGGAATAAACCACGGGTGGGAATTCTCTGAGGACAGGGATGAGGAAGAAACAGTGGTACATGCATCATGAAGGTGACCTGGAAGACCCAGTGAGGAAATGGAGACTGACCTCTTGCATTTCCACTGGCCACTTGCCTAGGGCCACCTCAGAGTCACAAGACAAATACTAAGCTCCTGCTCTGTGCAAAATGAGTGCTAGCTGGGATAGTCTTCTGCCCCTGAGCTATCACTCATATCCTCCCCCACTCCTACCTGGCCCCAAGTGAGAAGCACATCACAGGACGTCCCCTTGAGGTAGAAGATATGAGAAGAGAGGCAGGACACCTTGCCCAGCGGCCGCCATGATTTCAGCGGCTGTGGAAACAGGGCTGCGTTTCCAAAACACACTTTAAGTAAATGTCCTGCCTCCATGTTAAAGTGTTTTCCAAGTTTCCTAATTCAGCCTTCTTTCATAAGGAGGTAGGTAACGTAAATAAAGTCAGTATCATCTTCAATTTTGTTGACTCATTGAGGGGACTCATTGAGGTCCTTGAAAGTTTGGGGTGGTGAAAGCTGAGGGAGGGAGAAAGGGCCCCTGGGAACTAATGCACTGAGAAGAAAATCAACTTCGGGGTGAAAAAAAGATCAGGTCAAGCACAGGCCAGTGCCTGGAGGCTGGGAGCAGGACTGTGATGGAACCTGGTCAGCTCTGACAGCAGCAAACACGAGCGGCCGTCTCCTGCCAGGGGAGGGTGGACTGTCACTTTGTTCCAGCTCCTGGTATTAGACCGAGGGCCCCTTTCAAGGAGAGACCACCCGGCCATAGAACAGAACGGTCTGGGTGGGGTTGTGTCTGATGAAAAAGACAAAAGGGTGGTTGGCATTAAATGTCTGCCAGGAAGTTGCGGACTTCGTGGCGGCTTCAATCCCACTGGCAGCCACTGCCTCGGAGCCATTTTCATCCACCTCCAGAAAGGTTTTATGAATCACTTTTGACAGGTATAAGTTGGGATCTGGAGAGATTCCAGAAAGATCAGCTTTCGTTTCATCAAAGACAGCCGTGATGCCCATGTGCTGGAGAACAGTGTTGAGATCATAGCTGTCCTCCAGGGTCAGCTGGGGGAAGGAGACAGCTACGTTTTCTTCTGGCATATTCTCTGAGCAGCTCCAGGTCATTATTTTCTCATACGTGATATTCTTCTCAAGCTATCAGAGGAAGAAATGAATGTTTAGGGTCAGGTTATGATCCTGAAAAGAAGCCCCCAAGTGCTTTAAAAGACCCGAGACTATGTCAGCAGTAACCCTCTTCAAACTCTGTCCCCTCCCCTCAAAAACACTCTCGTTTCATCTAAAACTCTTCTCAGCAGATCTCAGTCCACTTTAAATAGCAAAAGACAAGTTGGGCTCCAGTGTTCTGCCAGAGGAATTTTCAACTGCAGCCAAGTTCAGGCCCTCTCTGGCGGCACAACAGGTTAAAGCGCAGCACTGCAAAGCCGGCCGCCCCGCGTCAGTGCGAGCTCGATCCCGGCCAGGGAGCTGACCCACGTGGCGCGGCAGACCTCTCCTGTCCCGCCTGCTGCTCCCCTCAGCAGTGTACTTCATCATTTGGCCTGTTCTGCGCCCCACTCTGTTGCTGGTGAATCCTCTCACCACCGCCCCCCGCACCTCTGGCCTGTACCCCAGTTCTGTATGCATAAATACAGAAATCTTAAAAAAAAAAATCTAGCCAAGCTCAGTTGATTAAGATGAGTGCCTGGCTAATGCTGAGCAATCTTTAGTTCAGGCTCCTCTCTGTCAAACAGAGATGACATTGAGGCTTTTGCAAGGGGGTGCAAAAAAAAAATGTGTGTAAAATACTTTACATAGTTCTGGCATACAATCCATTTTAAATATTTCTTATTGCAATCACTGTGCTGGTACTTTCCCCTATTTTCCTCTCTCCCTCTCTCTCTCCATACCCAATAGGACAATCTGTAGCTGAACTTCCTGTGTTTATTAATTCCCACATCACAAGCAATTCTACTCCACTATCAATATCTCTATTTCAGCCTAACACAAGCATGCAAAACAGGTTCAGCCAACAGGCCTCTAGCTGAGCTACAGCAAAATCGTGTGAAAGGGACAGTAGAAGTCAGGATATTCCGAGAAAGGGGAAGCTGTAGCGATTCTCAAGATACTCATCATCTGGACTCCTTGATCTGTAAGAAAATGTGGCAAAGGGCTGAGCTTCGAGGACAGCCCTACCCAACAGTCGTGCTTCAGAGACCTGCAGAGGCAGCTTACCTCTTCCAGGCCCTTCAGGTTATCTTCAGAGCAAGCCGGCAGCAGGATGAACATGCTGAGCATGCCCTTGGTGTACCTCATCTCAAGGATCTGGGTCTTCAGCTCCTCGATGAAGCCAAGGCTAAAGGGGCCTTTGAGATGCATCATCTTCACGGTCTTACTTTCATTCTGTAGCAGAGAGAGAGAGAAGGTCCCAGAACTGCCCTCATGGGCTGGGGCACACACCTGGCCCCCAACCTCCCTGAAAGCAGGAGCTTGCTGTGAGGGGATCGGAAGGGTCTTCATCAGGCATTCTGGGCCCAAGAGAGTCCTCTGTCCACAGAGCGGGTGGCCCTGGCTCTACCGACACTTTATTTTGCCAAGATTGTAAAAAGTGCTTCAGCAACTAAGACCATTTGTTAGCAGACTATCTATCCAGGCTTTGGCCCATGGCCAGCCAGCCCTCTCTCTCCCCTACCGGTTTCACCCCTTCCCAACTCACACATCCCATGCCCCTACAGGCCACCCTAAGCCAACTCGGCGACCCCAGAGGAAGTATGTAGCTGAACTTCCTATGTTTTTTAATTTCTATAACACAAGTGATTCTATTCTAACAGAGCTATGCAAAGTAGTCTGAAAGGGGCATCAGATGTCAGGATACTCAGAGAAAAGGAAAAGCTGTAGCATCTAATATTAAAAGCAACACTCATTCCCTAGGCTTCCGAGGAAAGGGCACCAGGCAGACACCTTAAATCTCAACTTCTAGACGTGTGGGGTGTCCTCAACCTGCAGCGGGGACAGACTGACACAGCTCACAAGTGCTGGCCGGATCCCACCTTCCCTTCTCGCCTACACTCCAGCCTGGGGGCTTAGAGCAGTTTTTCTGAGGCTCAAAACTGTGAACATCAATGCATATATTTGGCTAAGTAAGTTAACATTTGCACTTGTTCCCCCTCAACTAAATGGAAAGCATTAAGCCACTTTTATAAAATTGGGAGGTGGGGGGAAACGCAAAAGGACTTCATACACGTCAGGGAGTGGCTTCTGATAATAACAAAATATTTTATCATGCAGGTGAGCTAGAGCCCAGAGACATGGTTTTTAGATTGGACGCACAGCAAATCGCAAACCGTTCTTGGTGAAGTGATGAGCAGAGTGATTAGAAAACGTGTTGAGTACCTCGCTGAGCAGGAAGGGCGCGTCGACTGTGTTTTCACTGTCGAAGTATTTTTCCCATTTGGCCTTGAAGTAAACGGCATTCACCAGCACCAGCACTGTGTCATCTGTGAGCGTGTCCTTGCTGAAGAGCTCCTTGATTTTACCTTGTAAAACGGGGTGCCAGGGAACACTGACTGGGCATTGTGTCAGAAGTACCACACACACTGATCTTTTTTTTTTTTTAATGCAGCTTAACATCCTCCAAGTAAGAATTTGTCTCATTCAAGAACTCACCCAAGAAAATTAGACCAGTCTTAGCCGTGACTGGGGCAAAAGTGGAGATGAGAATGAGAGTGGTGGGGGCCAGGGGAGAGCTCCCCCTCTACCCTGTCACTGAGGACATTTCCTTTGATTTTCTCATCACTTGTCATCATCAGACATCTTATGCCACCTTCGACCTTTCGAAGTACAGCTCCCACCATGTTATTCTCTCCTTGAGAAAATGACTGCGAGCACCGTCCGGCCAAGCACTCACCCCAGGAGAGTATGCATCTTTGCAAGGAGCCAGAGGCATGCAGGTGTGCAAAGTATGATGGAAGCCATCAGGAGGAACGTTCCCCTGCCCACTCTCATTCCACCCACATCAGCCACAAAGCAGGCATGATTCCCCTTCTATATGGAAGAATAAGCCACAGGCAATGAGCAGTGAGGCGAAGAACCACAAAGCAGCAAGTCTGCCAGAGGGCAGCCCAGCCCAGCCCATTCGTGGCCACTTCTGGTGACGAGCAAATTCCTGGTAATATCTTAATATTATCCCGGTCCAACCGCGTCTCACCGTCTCTGCTGCCCCATCTGACCCAAATGTAAGGCACCTTCTCTTGGGCAGTGATGCTGGCTCAACCCCCTGCACCCACTTCCAACCTGCCTTCCCTTCTCCAGGCAGATGCTCCCCAGTAACACCCTCCCCGGCTCAGCCTCCCCCAGCGTCTCCCTGTCCTTAGTTCATCACATCATGAAAATTTGCAAATGCACACAAGTGTGCACACACAAATACACGCAGAAACACTCACACACAAGTGTGCACACACAAATACACGCAGAGACACGCACGGTTTGATAAATGGAGCCAACTTGTTTCCTTAGAAATGGAGAGAACGCCAGCTCAGGCTTCCTTACCCCGGGACTGAGATTCCACCCAGAAGTTAATCGCTTGCCTGGACTTCTCAGTGTCTTTCCGGAAGTCAACACTTTCAATCGTCGTGTGATAAAACTGCACCACACTTTCCGAGTACTCCTGTTAAATTGGAGTAAAGAGAAGAGCACCGTAAAGACATGGCATCATCTAGGAGTCACGAAGAAGGCGCTCCTGAGCGGGTCTTTCTGAGTGGAGGTGTGTGGTTTCGTACCAGACCTAATTTCAACCCTTATGGAGATCTCTTAGGACCTAGAACGTGCGTGTGGGCATCCGCAGATACAACAGCGCAAGCCTCCGACCACATATTCTTCTATTCCAGCATCTCCTCTGAGGAGACAATGCCCAGCACATGTCTAGTCACAGACTTGCCTTTTTAAATGCTTCTGCTTTTAAGACACTGAAAATCCTGCTTGATGGTTAGTTTGTTTGAGGTGAAGAAAAGGTTTTGGAAGTAGGGTGAGGCTTACACAATATTGTGAGTGGAATAAAACCACTGGATTGTTGGCCCTCCCTGGTGGCCCAACGGGTTAAATCACAGCACTGAGAACCTAAAGCCGCTTCCACATGAGTTCGATCCCCGCCTGCCCCGGAGGTGACCCACATGGCGCGGCAGACCTCTCCTGACCCGCCCGCTG
>NW_004567117.1:40936111-40968880 GCF_000260355.1 Condylura cristata | reverse complement strand
GCCCCGCTCGGCCGGGAGCCCACGTGGACTCCTGCGTTACCCACTCCGCTTTAAAAGTGAGTACTGGGGGGCGGCGGGGTGATTTCAGGAAGTGCGGGGGGCGGGGCGGGGAGGGGGCAGGAAGAGGAGTAACCAGGTGCCTCTGCCTGGCGTCTGCGCGGGAAAGGTGGTCGCGGGAGAACAGCAGGACCGAACCGCTCCGGAGACGCCGGAGGCCCCTGGGCACGTGACCTCTCCACCATCCACCATCGCTGTTCACCAGCTTGTTCCACTCGCACCTGCCCTTCATGCACGCGGGTGGAAACTGGGAGAGGCCCGCAGAGTGCAGGAGCGGAGAGGTGGGTGCTGGCCCCGCCGGCACGTCCCCGCCTACGCCTGGGCTCTGCAGCGGGCGCGCGGGGTGGCCGCGCGCTTCGCCAGTCGCGCCGGACTCACCGGACAGATTGGGAATTCCTTCTCCCCGTAGAGCCTGTTGGCGATACTGAGGGTGCAGTCCGCCCTCATCCTGTCTAACTTGGAGAGGAGATGCCCGAAGTGGCAACTAAGCAGTTCACTCTCGGGGTTGGAAGGCTCCTGACAAAAGAAAAAAACAAAACGTGCTCGTGGTCAGTGGTCAAGCTAGTCGTCGTCTCGCTTTGTTGCTGTGCTGCCACGGGAGGGCGCAAGCTGACAAAAAGCGGGGAATGGAGGGCGACCAGGGCTCGGGAAAGCCGTCAGGGTCCCGCCTGAGTGCGTCAAGGTCGCCCAGAAAAAAAAAAGAAAATCTGTCTGGGAACTCGGCAATGCACGGTGTGTTGGGTCTGGTCTTTGTGCATATTCGAAGGACACAAGGAAGAGACTCTTTTCTTCACCGTCCTCCTTAGCCTCACCAGGGAGGCAGACCTGCAACCTGGAGAACCCTGCCCGCCCCTGGTGTGAGGACAGGCTAGCTGCGTGTGTCCGCACAGGGTTCAGAGGAAATAGGACAGGCAGAGCGGGGAGGCCCCAGGGACCCCAGGGCTGAGTGCTCTGTGCTGGGGACCTGCAAATGCGGTGGCCCCGGGCCGTGCTCTGAGTGTCTTTATCATAAGCAGAAGGTTCTAGCTGTCACCCTTGGGAAACAGAGGACATCTGAGACACACAGCAGCCGCGGCCCAGTGATCATCGCTGTGTGGCTGCTGATGGTGGCAGGACCAGGGTCGGGTGGCAACCTTGGCCAAAGGAGCCGTTGCAGGCAGAAGAGCGAGTCTGTGGGGCTCACCTGCTCCGTCAGAGACTCTGCCGAGGACTTCTGGCCCTCCAGAGAGCTGTCGGCCAGCGTTTCTTGCGTTCTGCTTTTCAGGCAGGGATCCCGTTCATCGCCTTGGTTCTGGGAAAATTCATCGAAGTGCAGCACCTGCGAAATGACAGCCGGGGGCTCTGAGGCAGAGTGACACGTGCAGAGCTTCATAGCTGACAGGGGCAGCAACCACACTGTCAGACAGAACAACAACAGTGGAAAGCGGAGTGGGTGTTTCTTTTGACTTGGGGTATGAGGTGGAAGGGCGACGACCCCGCACCCCCCATGTGTGTGTGAATGAATGTCACCAAACCAAGGGACCGTCAAGATGCCCACAGCCGCGTGGGCAACTGAGCGCTGCTCAGGTGACAGTGTAAATGCTCACCAGATACTGAAGAGTTAATATGAAAAAAAAGCACAAACTCTCTCATTCAAACTGAACGTGAATGTGGCGTTGAGGGGTACTAAGCCAAAAAAAATGATCACCCAAATGAGCCTCACTTATTTCTTTTTGCTTTCTTCTTTCCAAAAAGTATATAGAACTGCACACGTAACTCGAGCAATGTCTGAGTTAGTGCTGTTCTAGAGCTTACACCCAGTGGAGTGATTGAGGAAAGCCAAGGTCAAGTTAACCAGAGCACTGCAGAAGGGGACACATGCGGAAGGGTGACGTCAGGGGTCCTCTTCCTCTGCTCAGGGCAGGTTTGCTGGGAGGAGACGCCCAAATGCCGTAGGAAGACTGAAAGATGACCGACCACACAATGAAGCTGAGGCTTGCTAGTGGGCTAATACCCCAGTAAGTAAACGCAGGTGGTAGAATGATCCTAAGCCCTGTTCTGCTTTAGTCCAGGAACTTGCTCCTCAAATTCGGCAGAGCAAACTCACGCACATATAAACCCTGCACCTGCCTGAGCCAAGAGGCAAGAGTCCAGCTTGCCGGCTCCTTGTCACTTTCATTCACTCATTCTACACATTCGCGTTCGCGGAGCGCTATGAGCCCAGGTCTGTTCTAAGGCAAGATTCCCCTCCTCTAGGAGTTTCTCTTTCTGGCTCGGGAGGCACACAAGCAGTAACTCTGTAGAGTCGTCTGTGCAAGATGCGTGGAGGTAGAAAATATTACGTGGAGGGAAAGTAGATGGGGTGGAGGGGTTCTGAGGGTGCTGGGGGCAGCGATAGAGTGAACAGCCAACGTAGGTCTTATTGAGAAGAGTAAGTCTGTTCAAAATCCTGAAGGAGAAAGTCAAATGAATTATCTGAGGGAAGAGTCGTCAGAAGGTCCTGGAGCAAAGATGTGGAAGGCACTTGCCCGAGGAAGCAGGGACTCCAGTGGCTGGAGATAGAGTCCTGGGTTATCTAGAACCACGTCCCCACACCTGCTTGGGCCACCATCAAGAAGCAGGAGCCTAACACTAGTGAAATGGCAAGTCCGGATCTTGCCCAGATGAGAAACAAGAACTGAGGTAGGGTTGAAATGGACCTTTCTGGCATCCAGGTTGAGCCCTCTTTGGGGGGAAGCCAGGGGATCTTTGGGAAGTCGGTCCAGGTTAGGAGGGATGGAGGTGGCTCAGCTCTCAGGCAGGTGTGAGGAGTCCCTGAGTTCTGGGTATATTTGGAGACAAAGCCAACAGCCTTTTCTGACAGATTTGATGTTGAGAGAGAGGTCAAGACGTGAACAGGAGGACACAAGATGTTTAGCCACTGGAGACAGAACGAACATCCCCAAATAGTCACTGGATGAATGAGGGAGAGAGAAAATGCACGTGTCAAATGATGGGGACTATTGGCATCAGTGATTACAGAGAGAAGCGACAGACAGTGGAAGCGACAGGCAGGGAAGAGTGAGAAAAGCTGGCAAGGCCTGGTGGGGTCTGACAGGTGTGTTGAGGGAGGTGGAGTTCACTGCACCTTGAAGAATGGCCAGACCAAACAGAAAGCAGCAGGACAGCCCGGCAGCGCCACACAGGGAGGAAGACACGCCCACCAGCCAACACACGGCGGAGCAAAGAGCTGATCAAAGAGGGTGAGGGTCCAGCTGAGCAGGGGGCCCTGGCCTCACCTGGTCAATTTGCTGCGCACTGTCACTCTTGGCCCCAAGGCGGACCATGGCGATGGCCGCCGACAGGCTCAGAGGGCTGTAGAAGACGTTTTTATTAAAGTGAGTTTTGCTTATCTCTTGGAAAAAATCAAAACAAAACTTGGTGTTTGCTGCCACCAAAGACTCCATTGTGAAAGGGATGACAACCTAAAGCCAAAAGAGAGAGAGAAATGATCAGAAAAGACAGGTAAACATCATTAAAACTGGAAGTGTCCGGTCCCCGTGGTCCTGGTGTGCAGATATTGATGTTGACAGGGATACAGGTAGAGATCTACAGTCTGCATTAATGTGAATTCACTTCCTAAGGGTGCTGAATTATCACTGCAAGTCTAACAACAGGGACTGAATGTTCCACAGATCTGAAGACCAGATGTCCAGACACAAGACATTCAGACTTCCCAAATTCCCGGGGCAGAACTGGTTCATCTGAGGCTCTTCAGCAGACACTCACCCTGCCTGTCCCCCAGCTTCTTTCTGATGGTGGCCCACATGCCTTGCCGTACAGGTAACTCCGCTCTCTGCCTCATCTGCACAGCCGTGGTATCTGTGTGTGTCTGTGTCGGCATATCCAAATTCCCTCCCTCTTATAAAGACACTAGACATTGGATTAGTGCCCACCTTAATCTACTATGACTTCATATTCGCTTAATGACATCTACAACAAACTTCTTTTCAAATAAGGTCATACTCACTAGCAACTAGAACTTATAGCTTTTGAGGGCACATTTCCACCCACTTTGTGGTAGAATCTCCCCTATTCAGGTAAGACAAAATCACAGGCTATCGTTTCCCCAGGGTCAAGTTAAGTCCAAGGAAACCTCCAACCACTCCAGCCACCCCCTCGGCCTCCTCCACAAACTATATTGAGACTCATGACTGAGGCTCCGCCTGGATTGTCATAGGCATGTCCTCTGAGAACATTCTCATCCTCTGACCCTCCCATGTACAACCCACAGAATGTGGGACACTTCAGTCACCCAGTGAGTGTTCAAGAGGTCACAGATCTAGAAAGACGTTGGGGGCTTAGAAGTCATCAGTTTTAACACCTGATGGTCTTGAACCACAGGGGCTAGAAAACCGAACAGTGACACCTTGCCCCCACCCAGGAGATTATCATGTATTATAAAAAAGTCAGGAGACTCTCATGTGCATCTCAACTTGGACCTAGCCCTCGCAGATGAAAAGCCTGGTCTCTTGTCAACAGAGGCATGCAAGACACACGTGATTGTGTTTTTATCGTCTGGCAGATGGGAAGCGCTAAGTTCTAAATATTGCAGTGAACTGAATGGTGTACATTGGTTTTAGCTTCTTCCCAGTTGAACATAAACCTCTTTAGATGACAAAACCAAACTCCAAAAGATAACATTAGATAACTTTTTAAAATGTCCCAAATACTTGTTTTGCTTATGTTGGCTTTAAGCCTGCCTCCGCAAGGTAGATATCACCACCGCCTTTTTACAGAAAACAGGAATCCAGTCACATGTACTGGAGGTACACATTTTCCCTGAACCTGCTATTTCCATGAAGGTGCCTCTCGAGGTTGTACAGACTGACCACACATGTCCACTGTGCTAAGTGCTCTCCCTGTTCAGCTCACAGTCCATTTGTATCCCCACAACTTTTTCTGCCAAGAGTGTACATGACTCGTGTTTCTCATTTTGCACCCGTAAAGCTGAATTCAGGTGGGTGTTTTCCAGGAAACATCTGTCCTGGGCGTTTCTGGAAATTCAGTAACACCTCCCACCTCAGCAAGTGACCCTTGCCTATGCTGGAAAAAATCTTCACGTACAACATGTTCCCTCAGTGACAATAGCTCATGTTAACCACTTAGTAACAAGACCACTGAGGAAGCAGAGAAATCAAGTAAATGAAAGAAGGTCTGATTGGAGAGGGTTTTGCAGGCTTTTATCAAAGCACAAACTTTTGGGCAAGGGGCGGTCTAATATTTTCAAATCCTTCGCTGTATAACCAAGTTTCCTTCTAAGCTGCCTTGTGTCTGGAGCTTTCATGCTGCCTCCTGGCCTGCAAGGGAGGGAAGAGAATGGTAGTCATAGAAACATGGCCTGGACGCTCCAGTTAAGGGCTGATGATGTATAAATGCCTGTAGTAGGAAAATTCTTCTTCGCTTTATGCAAAACTCCAACATACAAAGGAAATGATTCTTTGATGCATGAAAACCATCTCCTGGGATTTTTTTTTTTTTAGCTTTTTTAATTAAAAACTGGTTAACGCTGATAGTAACATTTTATTTGTGGACAAGGGTAGGCGGGTAAGCAGTTCACATAAAAGGCTGAAGTGAACAAGACATGCCTCCTGCCTCTGAAAAATCCATGACACAAGTAACAAATTCTAGAAAAAGCAGTTACGTGTCAGAGCCTAAGGAACACAGAGAACTAAGAGAATGAAATGGGAAAAGCTAAGGAGTGTTATATAAGCAGATCTATTAAAACCATATTCGTCAAAATTTAATTGTTCTAAAAATACAGATTCGAAAACATGAAGATAATTTTTACATATGTGAAGCTTGGGAACACATTTTACTCATCAAAAATGTGCTTTGCAGGTGTGTAAAAATCAAATCTAAACAAACCAAGAGACCAAGGATCAGTTTTCTTACCTTTTGCAAAAAATCCCTTTTGCAAAAGTCCCTTTTTATCAGTACTAATTTGAACGCAGTGACAGCTGAACCACAGTTTCTAAATCCGCTGGATTACAAACAGGACAAACTTAGCAGGAAATGAAAAAAGTAGATTTCTAAACATCATGAGAAAATGTAAAAGAGACATTTTCTCACAGTTATGTCAGATTTTAAAATCTTGTGTGTACGAGTATTTTTATTGTAACATATTAATAATAGCCAAAAGAAACAACACTGGGTCAGTCATCAGTAACAGAGCTAAATATGTCATGGATTTACATGATATCTGTATGTACATGTATATATACATATAGTGTGTGCATATGTGTGTTTGCCTGTATATGTACCTATGTATATACCACTGAGACATCAACAGGTAATAACATGGGCTTCACAGGTGTGATTCAATGAAAGCATTACACAAAAGCTTCCCAACAGCATGATTCCATTTGCAGAATGTTCCAAAGTGACAGCTGCTCTGCAGTGTTCCAAGTCAGGAGAGAGCTCACCCACCCAGTGGAACAGTGTGCGCAGTAGGTCAGGCAATGTGAGCTAATAAACTGACTCTCAAAAAAGACCAGAATGCACGATTTGAAGTGTTTGTCCATTTCCATGATGTAAATACCCACACTGTGGTCAGTTTCAAACTGCCAACAAGATGTCATTACACCAGAGTCTGGGAAAGGATGAGCAGAATCAGTTCTCGTGAGCTGATAGTAACTGACTCCTGCGCCCGGAGAGGCCCAGGCATGAGAATGAGAGAAATTTCTAGGAAACAGACATGTTTCCTAACAACCAATCTGGGTTGTTATTTCTTATGCAAACAGAGAAATGTTTACATGTGTGCTTATATCTTTATAAGTATGTAACTATTATATGTGTATATGTGTGTATAACTTTTAGATGTGTTTATGTAAACATAGAACACATAAAGTTTGATTTCAAAATGTACTATCACTGTGTTCATTTTAAGGCATTGCAAATTGGCTTTTGTTTAATGCAGGAACCAAGATTATATTGAAAAAAAGGAAGTGTAACCTCTCACAGTGAAATTTAGCCAGATGCAATTAGGAAATTTTCCCCAAGCATGAACAGGAACTACTTTAATCTATTTTGGAAAACACCCACCACCCAGAGAAGTTACTGCAGGCTGCGTTTAAGTCAAAAGGCTGATTGCTGAGGTAGGCTGCCTCTTAATAAGACACAACTCGAAAAACTTGTCCATAATTTACTGCCATCATCATTATTTTCAGACTTGCAATAATCTTTTAAAAGAACAAGCTTCCTCAAAACTTGACTCAGCTCAAGGAATCAGTGCCAACTCTACCCAGCATGAGTTTCTTATGAGCTCCACTGCCTATGAGCCCACGAGGTTCCTGGCAGATTACAAAGACAGACCCATTCTCAAAAAATCTTTTAATTTAGAAATTGTCACCATTTGACATCCAGTCATTAAGGGACAAACCCAGTGTGCAAATCAACAGATTCACTCTGGCTTCCAAGCCGCCTTCTCTCCCCTCCCCACACCAGGTTGTTCTGGAGCCAACAGTGAAGTGCCATGCAAGGCCAGGTCCTGAGTGATAGAAGACACCTCCAGCAGCTACCAGTGTTACTCTGACCCTGACCTTGGCTGTGGCTGCAGAAAGGCCCTCCCTTTGATCCAGACCAGCAGCCCCCTGATCTGCTCTCTGACAAGAACGTCCCAGGCACCAGTGTGTCTGCCAGGCTCCTATGATCTCCTTCGGAACTGCTTCTCTAGACTGAACATTTGCCCAAAAATCTTTGTCAGCTTGCTTTGAAATCTATGTCAAAGTATCATATACTTAGGTTGGAGTTTCGAGATTGCAAATACCTTCTCCCAAATCGGGAATGACCCAAGGTCACTTCCTCCTGGCCATAGTTATCTAGGAAAGAACTAATGAGCAATTTGTATTCAGGAAAAACTCACTTTGATAGCAATTAAAATATTGCCACATTTTTCCCTTAATACTGTCCAAGTAAGAGAGTCATTCTTAAACCTCCAAAAAAGTAAAAGAAGAGTTTTGAGTCTCAAGTTAAAATTTACTATACAGGTGGTAGATTATCGGTGTATTTACCTCGTTACTGATCTGCTATCTTTCTAATGAATTTGAGTTTTGCTCTTATAAGTGACAAACCCCCTTCATTTTCCAGTGGTTTTCTAACCTTTCTAATACTTACCTCATGTAAATATATACATATAAAAACAAGTTACCAATAGAAACACTAGCTATATGTCTATGTCCCCTCATTTTTCTGACTGCATGATAACTTTTTCATATTTCTATCCTTGCTTTTGAACATAACTCTCAAAAGTGTGTTTCCCTCTCTTGTTAATCCTGTCTGTGAAGATAACAGTGGTGGCATCTAGGAGCACTTACTAAGTATTCAGAGATTTTTTTACTCCATCTGTCCCTTTTCATTATAATTCTAATGTTTGAAATATTAGAAAACAACTCACTATTTCATATTAATTCTGTCTACATCTTGCAAGCAGTTGTAGTGAATAGAGATGTTACATTACAGAATAAGTTTTGATCAATTTTCTACTAGATTAGAAATAGTTCATTTAATAAGCCTAGTTTCTATTATAGTATAAATGTAAAAGTTGACATTAGATAGATTTTCTTAAAACCCACATTCTTTCCTGGGTAGTAGGAAGAAAAGAATTATATCCCCCAATATTTCACGTGTTATCATTTCTATAAAGATACTAATAACCCAGGAATGAAACTCCAGCTTACACAGATACATGCTATTGTACTGGAATGAATATGCAAATCTGGTTATTACTAACTAAATGATAAACAATATAAAATCAAGGACTCTTTTAAAAGATGTCATCAAAAACAGAAAAAAATTGTAAAAGAGAAATGTAACTCATTATTGAAAATACAGATACTCAAATATTACACCATTTTATGTCATAAGTAACAAAAATAAGATACAATATGTCAAGTATATAAAAATTAAAATAATATTCAAATGCCCACATTGTTAAAAAATGTATTAGGTACCTGAGACCCCATCTGCTTGGGAGCTGAGAAGGAGACAGATGCTGCAAATAAATCCTAGCTATAGACCCTACTCCAAACCGCATAAAACAGTTTGCTCTTTTTTAAAAGACATCAGATTGAAGGAAAGGAACATAACCTTCGGTTTCAGCTAAACGTCCTATTATTTAAAGCAATGTCCTAACGCAGCCATCATTGTTCGAAATGACATTAGGCAATGCGGTTCTTTACCTTCTTGCCTGCACAGTTGCTGCTGACAGCCGGCCAGGTAAGTCGATCCACGCCCGTCGGGAGTGGGGATTTATGTGCTCTGCCCCTCCCACCTGCAGCTTTCCCAAGTGCCATTTTGGAATCCAGGGTAAATTGATTGATTGAAGGCGGAAAATGTGAGAAAGAAGGGATGTGTGAAATATACATCGTTGGACAAAGTTCCTGGCACCGTGCGTTCAGCTAAATTAAATATGTAACTGCCTCCTTCCAGTTCTCACTCCTAGTGAGCCCTCATAATATTAGACCCACCTACTTTGAGGCCAAGTCCCTGCACTAGATAAATCCAGAAGCAGGGATCTGTTTTCCTTCAGATACTCATGTCTTGTACATTCATGCTTGAATGTCTATGTATGAAGATTTTTAAAATACATTACCCAGGACTTGCAAAAATGTGCTTAACTATTTTCAAAGCTGCTTTTTTCTGCAGCAGCCTTGGAGTGGGGGCATTAATTTATCAACTAGAATAGCTAAACACCACTCAGAGGAAGGAATGTATTAAGGAGACCTCTTCACAGAGCAAGGGATGAAAGAACTTTCTAAAAGAGGACTAAAGGTTAGGTACCAAGAAATGGATCAGTTGTGCTCCAAAACCTTCCAATTCCGGCAATTTCACTTCCTGTGCTCCATGAAGAGCCACCTGCTCACCTACCCACCCTATTTACCTCCTCAAGAGACTTGAGGTATCAGAAACCTTCCACCCTTCTTTCTTTCTTTCTCTTCTTCCCATCCATCTTCCCTTTTCTTATTGGGCTTCTGAAAAGATTTTCATGGGACAAATATATTCTATGATTGAGAAAACAGGCCAACAGTTTCTGATGCTCCTCTCAATTCTGACTTTCTACAACCCTGACATAAGCCGGGGGTCAGTGAACAGGTCCAAGGGTTCGAAAAGAGAATTTGGGAAGAGTAGCCACTTTGGGAATCAATAGGATGACAGGGACAAAAACCCAGAGTCCTTTCTGGCCTGGTTCCTTTTTCGACACTCTGTTTTCCTTTCTAGTGTCTTCTCAGACAACATTATCTGATCACCGCCCCCAACCCACAAATTTTATTAGACATAAAGAAAGTTCAAAAGACACTTTTTCAAAGTGGCCTTTGTGGAGAATATAAGGCACTTCTATGTGGCATATGTAGATCTATACTTAATACAGACAATATAAGCTACATATGTAGCTGGTCGATAAATGAAGGAAAAGCCACGTTTATAAGCCAGCCTCTGCCAATGAAATCAGCTACCAGCATGGATCAAGTCTTTTGAATCTCACTAAACACAGAAACAAATATGCTATTCAGGTCCTTACATCAATTTTTCATTTGGAAATGCTTATGGATTTTTTCTCTAAAAACTTCAACAAAATTCTAAGAACTATCATGTTTTGGTCGTGCTTGGTCAACTGGTTATAATGAGAGAAGGGTGGAGAATTTTAACTTGTGAATCAATTAACACGTCATCCCAATTGATCGGTAACTACTTCATGCAGTGACTGGCTCGTGTGTTCTTTCCAAAGGTACAAGTTGCATTCAGAACAGGGCGATCTCATCCTGGGTCACATGTGTTATTGTTGGCTGTTCACACTCAGATTGCATTGGGCTTCTGAGTGCTACAAAACTCTTTTGAATATCTCTAATCTAGGGTTGCATGTGTTTGTCCTGTCAAATCACTCAGCAAAGATCTGGCTCCAAGATGATCTGTGCCAATAAGCCTACAAATTTGGTGTGGGTGATCATTCAGTGGGAGTGATGGCATCCATCACTAAATGGGGCTAAATAGTTCCGTGTTGATAAATCAGCAAAGAGGGCTGAGAATTCAGTGAATACTGAATTACCCCGAGTCCCCCTTGAAACTGTCCACACATAATCTTGTATGAGTTCAAGAGAGATGTGTGCCACGTCTCAAGTGGCAGAACACAGGACCTGCAAACCCTGAATGTTCACTATCTGGTCCTTTATCAAAAACTGTGCTGATGCTTGCGTTAAATGATGCAACAATTTGTAAAGTCTGTTAAGTTCCTACATCCTTAGACACAAAACGTCCCCTCTGATACAACAAATGTTCTCATACACTGATACAAAAATCAGTTACTTAATTTGAACATAGCATTTTGGTTTGATCTCAACCTTAGACAAAATGCTCACCCTCTGGAGTATTGCAGCAAAATAACAGCCCAGGCTGCCACTTTGTGGACACTGAGTTTCAGGGCCAGGGAACAGCAAGCTATGAGGACTGCATCTGTGTAGGGAAATCCTCTCTGTCCAACACTAAAATGTCAATTTAGAGAGAAGAAGAATATGGTTCTCTGACACCTAGCTTACAGAATGGATTCCATCAGTCAACATCTGCGGGGGACTTAGCTAATACATCTAAGGCTCTTCCACACCCACTGACTCATTCAGTCCTTCCAGTAAGTCCCACAGAGCAGCATCCCAAGAGGACAGATGAGAAAACCAGAGCCCATGGCCCTGGCTAGGTCGCTCTTAGTCAGGCCATGGGAGGAGGCAAGACCATACTTCAGCTCCTTCCTCTCTCTCTGAGCCAAGAATAAAGCTTTGACCCCAACAAAGATTGGTGACACAGCTTCAGTCCCAGGTGCGCCAGCCCCCAGCTGCACCAGCCCCCAGCTGCACCAGCATGAGCAGCAGGTCATCTTCCTCCCTCCACATACCTGGAAGCCCGAGGCCCTTGCCCAGTGGAGGCCTATCTCCGATGACGTCGACTCAGTATCACACAGCAGAGGGGAGAGCCCCGTGGAACAGCTCAGCCCCACAGCCTGCAGAAACTGGGAGAGAGAGTGTTGACTTTCAAATGCCCATGAATCAGAATGAGCCTGTAAGACAGAGAGGGGAAAAGACATACACTTATGGTCATTAAGTCAATGAGTTTTAAAAGAAAGTAATTATCTCCAAGACTGTGTTATCATGTTTAGAACAGAGTTCCACTCACACGGTCTCTCTCTGCTGAGTGTTCCGCACCTGCTAAGTCCTCGAAGGCTTTCTGAAGAGCTGCTAGGAAGGCCCAGGCCTCCTGTGTCTATACCTTGTTCTTCTGGAGCTACTTATAGAGCCGGGAGCACTGTGAAATGTGTCAGCTCAGAGTTCACAGAGGGAAGACACCCAAGCCCAAAGGAATGTCTCTGTGGCCTCTCTCAACCCAGTGAGTGTGGCAGCTGCAGTCACAGACAAAGTGCAGGGTCGCTGAGACAGAAAAGCAGGAATCTGGTGGCAAACAACTTTCTTTATGGCTCCAAGGCCTCCCAATTATGACGGTACCCCACAGGCATCCCACCCCAGTAGGCAGGCTACTGAGCAGCCTGCCATTGAGTTACTTCTTCTGACACCTGAGACAAAGCCTGGCCAAAAAACAAATTCTCTCTCCCCTCTTATCATGCTGCATCTTCATTCATCCTTCTCCTCATCTCTGTCTTCCTCATCTCCTTCCCCAGCCCTCACTCCCCCCCCCCGCAATTACCTCACTGTCCTTTCTCTCTCTTTCTCTCTCTCTCTCTCTCTCTCTCTTTCTCTCTCCCCTCTTTCTTTCCTCCTTCTCTGCCCTTCCCTCCCTCTCTCTTTCCCTGGATTTCACTCACTAGCAAAACTCACTCAATATCACCTATCACCATAGCTCAAAATTGGTTTGGTTTGTTTTCAAAACATAGTTTTATTCAGGAGGCTAACACGTCCTTAGAGGATTTTTAAGGGATTCGGAAGGTAGTTCGCTCACGCTGCTGCCCTAAAACCAGGCTCTGCCATTGAATTCCCAGAGAGGAGCTCCCGGCCAACTATGCAATTTCAGCAGAGACCCCTTGACCAGCGCTGGGTAGAGACCATGCTCCCTTTCAAACACCACCCAGAAGCCAGAATCCGGAGCACTGTGGTAGACATGCGCTTAGATGTGGCACAGTGTTATTCATGAAACAGTCCTTCAGAAAGAGATCAAGACTCCTAACTTGGCACACTCAGTCGGTCATTCCATCCAAAAGGCAGACTGCTGCCCACTCCAGATGGAAGCCTTAGATCAGCAAAATGTTAAAGTGGTGAAATTCTTAATCCACAACTTCTTTCTTTTCTCTCAGCTGAGTTCACACTACAAACCAGAGAATCAGCGAGGTCTAAAGGACATGAAAGAGCATTTAACCTGCAAATATGAAATTGAGTTCTCAGGAGTCAGATTTAACCCACAGAATAATAGCATAATTGAGAAGATAACTGTAAAACTCATCAAAGTTTTGAATTAGGAAAATGATCAGAAATTTTAGATACTACAATATAAGTGAGTTTTAATTAATATACATCATTTGAGAAAATAATAGAAATTTAATAATATATAGTACATAATAAAATATAAATTTAATATATTGAATAAATATAGTTATATATTAATATTATCACCATATACTACAAATATTAAGATAACAACATGATAAATATTATAAATATAATATGTAAAATAATATAATGTAATAATATAAATAAAAATTCTAATCCTATCAAAGTTCACAATTTCTCTCTGTTAGCTCACATAACATTTGTAGTTTGATGCCTTGTTTTTTCTTCAGTACCTCCACTGAAGAATTTCTCCATATTTTAAAATTTGGTCCTAAAATAACTTTTGATGACTAGGTGAATGTGCCGTAAGTACTTATCCATCCTGTGATTAATTAAACATCTAGGTGGTCTTCCATTATATAGATGAGCTTTAAAAGTCGTGGATTTGAGCCTTTCCCTCTGCCCCTCTGTGGTCGCCCCAACAACCACCTCCAGGTGCTGAGTTAATGGGCTTTCAGGAGCCACTGTACCCCCAGAGACATCACACCAGGAGAGCAGAGAGGGGCTACCTCCCCTCCCTGGCATTTCCTGCCTGTTCTTCTCCCCGAGAGCCTGGTGACTGGCCCTTCTCTCCCCTCAGAAGTTCCTGTGAGAGGAATAAAAAAGCCCATGGCTCTTGGCATCGCCTGGAACCAACGCGAAGCTCCTCTCGGCACACGCGACCTGCGAGCGCGAGCCTGTGAGTGATTCTCCCTTCAGCTACTCGCTCACCCTGGGTGCGGTGGGGTGTGATCACCTAATTTTCTGATTATTCTTCAGGGAACACGAAGGACAAGTTGGAACGTACCTTTCTTGTATTTTTCCTTGTGGCTCTGTTACCCTGTTGCAATTCTGAGTCCGGGCACCTCGACAGCCTGCACAGGCCGTGGGCCAGCAGCCTGACCAGATCTGGCTGTAGTAGGGTGCAAAATGAGGCTACAGCGATGGTGGTGAGATACCCACGTGGCTGGACGCCGTGGCTACTCCATGCCTGGCGGCACCCCCACCCCCCAACTCCTGAGGGTCTCTGTGAGAGGGGTCACCCTCACCCCCACCCAGTGTGCTTGGGTCATGCAACTCACTCTAGAAAAGCCCCTCGCAGACATGGGTGAGAAAACCCGTAGTGCAGGGATTTTGCTGGCATTTTATTTGGAAGCCAAGGGAAGAGAGTCTGGGGAGCAGAGGGAAAGGCTAAGCCCTGCCAGGCATTAGCTCCCGACACGTCCAGGCCAGAGGGCCGAGTCCTGGGCCACCTTCACCCTCTCTCCTGCGTCCCATTCTCTACCCTGCTCAGTGCCTCCTCGGGCTTCCTCAGCTGCGCTGGAAAGGCCTGAACACCTGTGCCTACTTCTTTTTCTTTTTCCTTTTCCATTGTAGAGTATGTTTGGGTTTACTGAAAACTATCCAGAAGGACAGCAAGCATGCCTTCTCTCCTTCCTCCCTCCTGGGGCTGGTGAGCCTTTGAAAAGGCCTTGGCTGCTGATGGCTGTTGTGGGAGCCCTTGAGAAGAGCCAGAGGCAATTCAGAGAGAAAGGAAGAATGGCTGCAGGTTGAGGTGAGTGGCCGTGGTTTAAATGTTGGTCAGAAATACAGTGGGAAATGTCAAGGATTCACTCCTATGAAATGTAATCAAGTTGCCCAGGATTTTCGAGGAAAGATTAGAGAACTACTACCAGGTTAGAATATGCCTCGTTTTTTTTGTCTCAAGTGAACTTTCTCACCTTCGATAGGGTGAGGGCCACAGAAACATCCAAAAATAATCTGTGGGCACAAGCGTAAAATCCCCAAAACACAAAATATCAGTCCAGTCTAGTACACATGCACAAACTTAAGGAAAATATCAGTATACTCGTAGAAAAAAAATTCTGACTGATTTCCTCATCGTGTAACAGTGACCTAGCTCATAAAATTAAGTCAGTTTCTTCACCAAGCTTTCTGATTTCTTCAAACTCACATACTGAAAGAAATGGAGAAAGTGGACCATCAATAGGTGTCACCCCTAAATTTTGATGCCTCTAAAAATGGGTCTAAAAGGAAAACTAAAGATGATGCAGAAGAGGGCCCCAAAACAAAGTTGGTGGTAAAGGGGTCTGGCAGGTGGTGCCTCTGTTCCGTCCTTCATAGCAAGAGCCTTGATGAGTTGCCTTGTGGAAGTCAGCATGCAGTTGTCCTCTACTAGAAGGTTCAAATCTAATCAATGTAAAAAATTACATTAAGTGTGACTTGTATCATTTTTAAGTCTTTATGTATTTATAAATCACTTTATGATTGACATATACAACCATTGGACGTAGTGTTTAACTTGATGAACTTGAAGATAAGTCTATACTCATGAAACCATCACCACCATCTACACCATGAAGAGCTCCATCACCTCCTCTCTACTTATATGCCTCATTTGTTCTCAGTAGGCTTTTGGTGACTCAGTAATCTACTTTCTTTCCTAAAGGCAAATCAACTACTCTATAATCTTCATGTCATTTTACAGGGACGGTACTTCAGACTGTACATTCTTCTCTCATTTCTTCAAGTTTACTTGATTCTGTCTGTAGTCTTCTTAGCATTTTCCTTATGTCTATACAACACCCACTTTTGATTAATGAGTTGCCTTTATCATACCTGATGCTTTAACATCTGAGCTGATCTGCAAGATAATTGGTAGATGCCCATGTTTCCTTAAATTTTTTTTTCCTTTAATCAGTTTTTCTGGTTACATGGAGCCAAAAACGTTTTCATTCTTTTGAGCTACAAAACCACGTAATGTCTTGGAGCAAAAGATAATATGTTTTTTGGGATTTTTTTAACTGTACTTCCTCACCTTTAAACTCTCACTTCTGTCCTCACAGCCCTAGGCTTCCATCATACCCTTTAGATCTTTGCTTAATAGTCAAAATTAAGTCTAGACAATTGATTCTCCTTTGATTCATTTGTTCATTGCATTGTCATTATCATTGTGAGACAATGATGATCTTAAGATTTGTTTCTTAAAAGAGTGATTTATTCTCAAAGACAACAGAAAAGATTTGTCTCTAAAAGATTAATTTATTCTCAAGGACAATAGAAAATATACCAGTTGTCCTTGCACCATTTGCTGAAAATCCAGTCTTTCCCCATTAAACTGTCATAACATTCTTGTCAAAAAAAAAACAAAAAACAATTAACCATGAATGTAAGAGTTTGTTTCTGGAATCTCAATTCTAGTCTGTTGAGATACAGGCATATATATCCAGAGATAGCTCTAGATAGAGATAGTCTGATGCTGGTAATTCACTGCCTTGATTACATAAGCAAAAGAATAAAATTGGACCCTAGCTGACACCGTACACAAAGATCACAATCTATGTAAAAAAAAAAAAAAAACTGAAAAATTCTGAGAAGTGACCATAAAAAGAAATCTGTGTGACCTTAGATTAATCAATGGTGTCTTAGATATGATAAAAATACATCAAAAGGGGAAAACTAAATTGGATTTCATCAAAATTAAAGGCTTTTGCTACAAAAGACACCATCAAGAAAAGATAAAGTTAGTCTGCAAGATGTGCAAATTGTATCTCTAATAAGGGACTTGGATCCAGAACATATAGAAAGCTCTTACCCTCAACAGTAAGCCTTTTTTTCCTTAAATTTTATTGATTTGCTGACCACTTACACGATTACATGAATTTGGCGCTACGCCTTCCCCTTCCACATCCGCGTACGTATCAGCCGAGGTCAAAGCCTCAGGTTCCACATCTTCTTCCCACCTCCTCCTCCCTCCTTCACTCTCTATTAAGGCCAGCAATTTTTACATTCTAAAATTTATTTTTATTATTAAATCATCTGATTTTCAAATGTGCAAATAATTTCAATAGAAATTCCTCCAAAGGACATAAATACACATTAAAAGATACCCAACATTGTTCGTCATTAGGAAAATGCAAATCAAACCACAATGAGGTATGACTTCATACCCACTAGGATGACTGTAACCAAAATGACAGGCAAAAACAAGGGTTGGTGAAGATATGGAAAACCTGGAATCCTCACACATAGCTGCTGGGGATGTAAAAGAGTTCAGTCACGTTGGAAAGCACTCCAGCAGTCATTCAGAATGTCAAACATAAAATTACCACATAGCCCAGTAATTCTACTCTTAGTTATATATGCAAATAAAAAATAAAAGTGAAAATATGTTCACATAAAATATTATTTGTAGCAACATTATTTGCAATAGCCAACAGGTGTAAACAGCTCATTATCCATCAACTAATGAGTGAATAATATTATGTGGTCTCTCCACAGAGGTATGATTCCATTTACATGAAATGTTCAGAATAAGCAAATGCATAGAGACAGAGAATATAAATTAGTCGCTGTCTTAATTAGAGGGATGGAGATTCACTGCTAATGTGTGCAGAGATCCTACTGGAGGTGATGAAGATGTTTTGAAATTGATTATGATGATGGCTGTACAATCTGGAATATAATAGAAACTATTAAATCATATACTTTAAAGAGGCAAATTAGTTCACATGTGAATGACATTTCATAGAACATTTTTTAAAAAGATTAGACATGTTGTCTGCAAAAGGTCAGGTCTTCCAGAAGACAGCTGAGTGAAGTCCTTCTCTTCAATTAGGTATTTTCATGTTACTTTTATACTAAAGTATCATTTGACAAATAATCACTGAACATCTATTACACACCAATGTGGATGATTGAGGAAATAAACCAGACAGGCCCAAAGTCAGCATCTTGTGGCTACTCTATTATGTGCTGGAAAAACAACCACACACAATTATTCTGTCTCACCATCTCACACGTGTTTGCCAAATGGGCTTCCTCTTCTCTAAGTACATTTTGTACTAACTGGTAACAAAATATTTCTAAAGATTAGTGATTTGATTAAGTTAATAAATGTAGTATATATCCATGAGTTATTCTATTTCTATCATGCGCAAGGGGAATGCCATGTAATAATATTGAGCTCAGATAAAGCTGTAACTTGATTGTAAGAAAAATTAAAATTTGTTTCTAGAAAATCAAAACCCTATCCTTTCACTTTAATCTCCTGCGCTTCCCATAACAATTTACTGGGCAATAAAAGAATAGTCATATAATTCATCACATTTGTAACGAATTTGGAAATATGGGCGTAGAAGTCAAGCAATCAAATTATCTTTTAAGCACTAAATTGTCCCAGCACTATTATTACCCCTGTTATGTCATCAGCCTCGGGGCATGCCTGTTGTTCCTTTCTATTATTGTCCTCTGGCCACACCTGAATACCATTCCTTTATTTACTTGGTGTATCAAAACAAAGAACAGAATGCCAGGGTGGGCCAACTGGTCTGTGCCAGCATTAGCAACGCTCACAGGAGCAGAGCAGAGACCCTCGGAGGCCTTAATTTGTTAAGAAAGACCAGGTTGCGTTGGTTTTCAAATGCAAATCTCTGTACACTGGACCTTTAAGAGGGGCACTGGCTAGTATTACCAGATAAATCGCAGTGGGGAAGCTCTTCACCATGCCACCCCGTCCTGGATGAGTCCTGATCATTGTATGTCTTTTGATGTGATACAGGTATCTTTCCCTTGATAATTTCTTGTTATTTTATGCTTACAAAGTCTTCTCCCTCTGACAATAGACAATTATTCATCTAGTTTCTTGCACATTTCAACTTTTTCTTTTTAGTCTATCGAGAATTTATTTTGGTCTACACTGTGTGGCTGGGATTTAAGTCTGCCCTAACATTGTCAACGTTCACAAATTCCTTGTTTTCACTTAATCTGCATTTATTTGGTTAACTATAAAACAATGATCTCTTCCGGAGGCTTTAGCATTTGTATTTCATTCCATACCATTTATTTCCCTATTAAGTACATTTTAAATCTATTACCACTTCTTAAAATATGAATCTTTTATATTTTCTTGTTGATTTATCAGTGCCCATTTGATAGATTTTGTATTACATATATAAATTCTATTATTTTCCCATTTCTGTTATTTAACCTTTAAATGTTATTATCATTTCTTTCAAGGTATAGTCATTTTTAATTTTTATTAAATCAAATCTTTTTTATGATTTTTCCTTATGTTTTCTTGTTCAACTTTTATTTGGAACTCTTTTCCAATTTATGGAAAATTGCAAAAATATTACAATGAAGCACTATTTACTCTTCACACATATTTACCAAAACTAACATTTTTCATTTCATCATTCATTTGCTTTTTAATAGTCTCTTACATATGCACACACATGTATACATTTCCCAGAGTATTAGTGAATAAGTTATGTACATCACACTTTTCCCACTAAGTCTTTTGTCATAGATTTCTAAGAAAAAACATATTGTCTTACATTGCAGCTATAAAATCTGAAAATTTGACATTGGTATAACTCTTCCTCTGTAGTCCACATTCTGATGTCACCAATTCTACCCAAAATGTCCAGTGTAGCAATTTCCCCGCTGCAGGACCCAATCCAGGGCTCACGCGGCCAGTCTCAGACCTCTCTGTGTCTAACCTGGAGCAGACCCTCTATTCTCCTTTCATTTTGGAATTCATATTTCGGAGAGTGCAGTCCAGATATTTGTAAGTGACCTCTTTTTTTATATATGTATTCCCCGTAAGCTTTTTTTTTTTTTTGCATCGTTCTTCCTTTTTCATCTTGCACATTTTTCCATCTCAGTTGTAGTCCCCGTGGGCTTCCCACCACCAGTTCCCCGTGTGCCATCACCACAGTCCCGGGTGCTCTCCCCACCTCAGTGTTTACCCCACTCCCTTTCCACCCCATACCGTGTCTCTGGTGTATAGCTGTTTATTGTTCTCCTTTTGCTTTATTACATTTGCTCCTCTCTTTCTCTCTCTCTCTCTCTCTCTTTTCTTTTCCTTTTCGTTTTCCCCTGATCCCTTACACTCCTGCTATGAGTGAAACCATCCGGTGTTTTTCCTTTTCTTTCTGGCTTATTTCACTCAGCATGATCCCTTCCAGCTCCATCCATGTGGCTGCATGTGTCCCTTAATTAGATTCAAGTTACGCATTTTTGCAAAAACGATGATATCGTGAGTGTCTTTTTCCAGGTATCACATCAGAAGCACATTATGTCCATTTGTCCCTTATTAGTGACTTTAAATTTGACCCTTTCATTGGGTGATCTCCTTTAGGGTTATTCACTGCAGTGTTGCCATTGTCCTTATAAGTTACAAAATAAGTGGATTGATTAGTTGTTAATTTATTTATACTTATTTATACTTCTTTTTATAAAATACACATGAGAAAGATTTTGAGCTTATCAATATTCTTATCTTCATCAACATAAAAAATAAAATTTCCTGGAGCAAGGTCCAAGCTTTGTTGACTAATAATACTTGCTTGAATCCATTACTCACATGTTTCAAAATAGTAATTTTTCTAATCATTATTCCATCTATATTTATTGATTGGTATCTAGAAAGCCATTCTTAAAATCAGTAAATCATTTTTTTAAAACCTGAGCACGCCCTCCCTGGTGGCACAGCAGGTTAAAGCACAGCAGTAAGAAGCTAAAGCCACTTCAGCATGAGTTCGACCCACCCTGGAGGTGACCCACAGGGCACAGCAGACCTCTCCTAACCCACCCACTGCTCCCCTCATCAGTGTACTTTGTCGATCTGCCTGTTCTGCTCCCCACTCTGTCTCTGGTGAATCCTCTCACCGCCCCTGCACCTCTGGCCTATACCCCGATTCTGTATGCACAAATAAATCTTAAAAAAAAAAAAAAAAAAACTTGAGTAAACATAGTTGATTTATAATTTTCTTTCAACCTCTCATCTGAAATTTTTTAGAAAAGGGTGTCCTACATGCTGATGTCATGTCGGTTCACACTGACTTATTGGTCATAATGTGTTGTGAATGAGTCTATGTTTTGCAGTTTCAATTTCCAAATAAGTTTGATCCCAGGCATTTGTCTTTTTCAGCCACCCAGTCATTAAAGTGGGAGACGCTACTACGACATAGGTATTGTTGCTAAGGAGACACAGCCAAGACAAGTGTGGCTGACTGGCAGAGACGCACCGTGCTGGAAAGCGAGTGAGTGCAGATTACTGGGGCTTTACTTGGCTGGCTTCTCCCAAGCATCTTTTCTTTCTGAGGGAAGATAGGAAAGAAAGAAAGAAAGAAAAAAAAGCTTGTGGATTCCAAGTTCGTTCCATGTGCCTCTAGATTTCATTTGCAGAGAACAAGTACATAAACAAAATCAGCAGAGTCTAGGTCTTCTGTGCCAGCCGATGCCAGGCTTGCTCATGGCAGCTCATGGGCCCAAATAATTTAGTGAGTCATAAGGATTTTGGAAAATCTGGTCCTTCGTATGATTGATGGTATAATAAGGCGAGAAGGAGGGAGTATGAAAATGCATGATTCTCTCGCTTTAGTAAGTCCCTAGAAGCTTCTGCCATCCGTTTGGTTTTTCCATGAGTTGTTTCCTTCATAGTGAGGATATCAGCTATTGTTGACTTTAGTTGCTTTCGATAACACACACAAAAAAACTCATGAACTCCTACAGGTCAGTTCACCTTTCAATGAAAATTATGTTCAGTCAAGTTCATTTTCAGGTTAATGTCACTTTCTTCTATAATGAGTTTCTCAGTGATATAAAAATACATTTTAGAGGTTTTGGGGTTTTTTTTTTTTTGCAACTTTAACATTCTTCAATGGCCTTTGGAAACAAAATGCTTTGAAATTTAAATGTTTAAATCAAAATTGAGATGACTGATTTAAAACATGAAATTTAAAGGAAACAATAATAATGTAAGCTTTTAACAAGTAAAAACACAGTAACTCAAACAATGTTAAAATCTCCCATTGTGGTGGTGGCTGCATTGCAGCTGCTGGCATTCCCTAAGTGAACTTGACCACCTAGCAGGTGGGGAAAAAACACAGTGGTTAGCCTGAAAATTATTTTTTTTTTCATTTTTTTGCCTCATTACACTTATCTTCTAAAACAAGTTTTTATTAGGTACATTCAAATGTACCTAAACCTGGGTGTTTCTACTGTGGGGAGCGGGGAATTCTCTCTCATCAGGTGAATAAATATACCTTACCTCCATGAAGCCACCAGCCTCATAAAGACTTTAAGAGTCTATGTTCATATTTTGAAGGGATGTCTTTAAATTTTTATTATTAAGAAAAGTCTTAACTAGGGGGGAAAGCAATAAATAGTACTATCAAATAAGCAATAAGTAGGGCCCTCCCTGGTGGCACAGCGGGTTAAAGCACTGCACTGAGAAACTAAAGCCACTTCTGCATGAGTTCGATTCCCGCCTGCCCCGGAGGTGACCCACATGGCGCGGCAGACCTCTCCTGGCCCGCCCACTGCTCCCCTCAGCAGTGTACTTCTTCCATCTGCCTGTTCTGCTCCCCCGCTCTGTCTCTGGTGAAGCCTCTCACCACCCCTGAGCCTCTGGCCTGTACCCCAGTTCTGTATGCACAAATAAATAAATCTTTGAAAAAAATAAGCAATAAGTAGGTTGTACGTTCCCTTCTAGTCAATTACAAAATTAATTGGATGATGAAATTCATATAATAGAAAAATCTGGAATAAGTCCTGAGATGAGGATATGGTCAACCCACTTGAGTATCAAAAGGGGCTGGAAAAGTATTTCCATCAAACCACACCCTCAAAGAACACATTTGATTGTGCTCAGTAAAAAGAAAGATCTGATTAGTGGCTAAGGTAAACCCTTTTTTAATTGTATCATTTTTTATGGAGCTGACATTTGGTTGAGATTTAGGGACATACAGTCATACCTCTGCTGATCTGTATTATCATACCACACCTACCAAAGCACCCGTCATCCTTGACCAAGTCCAGGTTCCTGTTGAAACATAGGAAGGTCTTATTACTGGGTTTTGTCCTTCATTGAGTTCCTGGGAATGTGCATGAAAGCACATTAATTAAATAATGTGGAAGAATTTTTCAAGAAGGCATATGAACTTAATGATCAGGATATTAAGATATCCTATTGTGCAGCAAAAATGGACTGGTATCCATTTTTTTAAAATGGATAAAAATTAAAAGCAATAGCCTGTGCCATGTCACCCAAGACTCAACACAGAGGCCTCTCTGCTTCCCAAGACCACCTCACCTCACAGACTTTTTTCTACAAGAGATAGAAAGCAGAGAGATCACTGAAGAATGAAATTCATTCTCATTCAGCCAATATTCTCTATCTAAGCCTATTGCTTAGCCCAAAACTTTCCAAAAAATCATAAAACTTTAGAAAGAGATGGGGGGACGGGGAATCTCCTCCAAAGGAGTGTAATTGCCAGAAAACTGTACAAATTTATGTAATTTTTCCTTTGGCCATGGAAATCCAAGAGCTGGGATATACCTTGAACAGGTAGAGGGAGGCAGACAAAGTCACAAGTGTGGCATTATTGAAGGAGTTAGTTGTCAACTAATCTTTACAACTCATCGCTGTCTCAGCATTGAAGGTCAGCAGCTCTTCATTATAAGCAAGAGGAAATCTGGATTAAGATGCTTTCAAAAGGAGTAAAACTAAGCCTGCATTTTCATTCCTGAAAAATTAAGGGGTTGAATGAAGGGACTGTTCCCATTTGATATTCTGTAATTTCAGACTTGGGATAAGATGTAGTGGCCAAGTTGTTCACCAAGAGTTGGAGGGGTGAACAACAGTTGACTGACCGGTGATCCACCAAGATGCCAAGGTTAAAGACCTTATAGAATGCCATGTTCACAACTCAACCTTTCCCATCCCCAGCCTTGGGAACATGATATTTGATGGATCTGATGAATGTATACTGAGTGTTTATGATTTACTCGGGATTTATGTTAAAAGGGGGCTCTGTTACTCCCAAGGCCAACTTTGTCAGACTTGGGGGCTACTCCAAACCTACCCTGGTGACTGAAGAGCAAGAATAGCGATGACAGTTGCTGTTGCCACTGCTATTGTTGCTGATGCCATTGCTGTCTGCCTTTATTTTCCAACCACCCTCCCTTTCAAACATCACCCAGAAGCCAGAATCTGAGCACTGTTGGTAGATATGCCCTTGGACGTGGCTCAGTGTCGTTCATGAAACAGTCCTTTTGCAAACTCTCATATTGGGCTTCAGGAGTCATCTACATCTTCCATGGAAACAATCTCTTTCATCTCCAACCTCCCTGGTCTTGAGCATGAATATAGGGTGGGGTGAGAGACAAAACTGTAGAGTAAGCAAAGCAGCCACAGCTTTCATCTCCACCTCCCAAATCCCCACTGCTCCTGGGGACACTCGCCCAGGGCTCCCCCAGGGACAAGCCAATCCCTTAATTAGCATCCTCTTGCTCTATCCCAAGCCCTCTCCATTCAGTCTCCAACTAGAAATGACCTTTCCATCACTCCCTTTGAAGTGGAAGGTGTGTCCACTAACTAGTCTGATGAACTAGTGTAAGTGGAGCATTTCCTAGAATAAACATTTCCCTCTCTAGATACATACCGATACCAAGGCGCACACACTTGTAAGTAAATATGACTGGAGATAAACAACTCTGAATCTCCTGAAGCAAAATGTAGGATTGGGTACTTCATCAATAAAGTTTCTACTACCTAAAGACGGTACCCAGTAGCCTATCTAGAGTTCCATTAACCTTGAGAAACATAGGACAGGTTTATAGTAAATGCAGTGATAGTATTTCCAAGAGCTCAGAACTCACCTTTCAGATCAGTGGGCACTGCCATGGCAGTGTTACCAGGGTGCCAGAACAGCAAGTCCTGCTAGCGGGAGGTCCTCAGGCTGACCTCCCTCAATGGCCTGGGTCTCCGTTAGGATCAAAATTTTCCATGGCTACAATTAAACATCATTTCTCCAGTTCACAGAAATACAATGCTAGTAAATGTGATTTTCAATATAAATAATTTGTTAAGTTGTTAGCATTTGTTGTGAGTTCTTTATATTTGGCATAGGTGTCTCCATAGTATTTAATTCAGGAGACTGGAAAAAGAAAAACTAACAAATATCTGTTGACTGTTTATTGTGCCAGGCATGAAACTGGGGGTTTTATTGCTTTATCTCATTTAACTCTAACTAAGAGAGTAGTGTTGCCTCTTAGTACTATCATCTCCATGTACCAGATTAGAAAAGTGGAAATTTAGATTGGTTAGGTGACTCGCCCAAGGTCATGAGCTCTTAGTAGTGTGAGCCGAATGCACATCTTTCTTCATCCAAAAAGCTGTTCTTTGAGTTTAATAGTGAAAACTGTGTGATATCCATCCCCAAAATGTTCACAAATCACAGATGTGGTCTGTAATTGGGCAGTTTCCCCTCCCCAACCCCATGAAGTTGGCACAAATCACAAATCGACACATGGACCAGAATTTTTTAAAGACCTTTGCAACCAGGCCTAGAGCTCTCAAAATCACAGAGACAAGAAAACAAGAGCGGGCCCAGTGGGAGGCTCTGGGCCACTCGCATGCGTGCCTCATATTGTCAACAGCCCCCGCAGAGTTCCCCCTGGGACCCCGGCAGACCCCACTCAACCCTGAATACCTGTGCTGTGCTGCACCCTACAGGTTATAAGTCTGTAAGGAAAGATTTCACTCTGGGATGACGTGGGGGAAACCCTGATGACTTTAAAGATGAATAGATGTCGTTGCCACGCAGCTGGAAATGAAGTCTGGATTTCATACCTTACACAGGAGCAACGTGGTGGGACCTGGCTGGCTCCGAGTCGTGTATCAAGTAGAACCTGAGTCTCTGAGCTATTGAGCCTACAGCCTCCAAAGCCTTTCCCAACTCGTTCTCCCCCTTCCAACCCACCCCTCCCATTTCAAGATACTGTTCTAATTATTACCCTTCTGTAGACACACAGCGCTTAATTATATGCCTGTCCCTGTAAATCCTTGAGGGAGGACTGGAGTCCATGGGCACAGGTGTGATGTGACCTGCAGGTGCCTGATAAGGACGTGCTGATGGCTGATGTCAATCTGACCTGATATCACGCATTGAGGGCAGCCATGTGGCAGACGTTTCTGACTTCCACCAGCACGGTTGTGGTTAAAGTCCATCAGGCTGAGTAGAGAAACAGCCTTCCTTCCAGGACCAGACACCGAAGCCACATCTAAATCCAAGGGAAGAGACTCCTTTTGCTACAAGGGCTGAAATGTAGAGGGTCGGGGAAAAGAGCTGGTCGGAACCCGGCCACCCCATGGCATTCCACAGAAACGGCGGTGAGTGTGTGTAAATGAACACACCACAGCCGCAGCTACCAAGGGTCAGGATGGAGTCCAGCCTCATGCTGGTGGTCTTCATGACTGAGAAGGACTCGGGGGTCCTACCCTCCCCCCAGGCACACCAGGACAGCAGAGGCAGCCCCGGAGGTCAGGGGACAGGGAGGACCGGCTGGCACACTCCCCTGGCAGAGGCTTTACCTGCCTCATCACCTGGACCATTTGCTGACAGATGAAGTCAGGCACCCAGGACGCGCCAAATCTCCCCAGGGACCGTGGCGATGGGGTGGGGCCCTCCATGGACTTAGAGGGATTTTTTCCCTGGCTTTCCTCAACAGTGATGGCTCGGAGCCACTCAGCATCCTGTCAGTTTTAAAAGGATCGTGGGCAGGAGTGCCTGAGCCAGGGAGGAAGACATTCATGTAATACGATGATTAATCACTGACTCATGTCATCTGTTCAGAGTTTGCTTGTCTTTTTTTTTTTTTTTTAAGAAAAAAAAAGGTAACCTAATTTTGTGCACCAAATTGATGAATAAGACATTAGTATTGGATGATCCACTCTTGTTTTTTTAACTGCATGATGTGTCTTCCCCTGTTGGGACTCCTCCCACCCCCAGCCACTCTCCCCTACACACAGACACAAATGCACACACAGCAACACAGGCTGCTCACACCAATATTCAAACTACGAGAACACAGTGCGCATTGCAGTGCCGCTTTGGGAACATCGAAAACTGTCAGCACATCAAGCTCAGCATAGACAAAGCTGAAGTCAGTCCAGCTCCTCCGAGCCGGCTTTCCGCCTGAGTCTTATCTTGAAGACTAGCTCCACTCTGTGGTCGACTCTCTTGAGCGTCTCAGCGTAGAGTTTTGTTGATTTCCCCTCCGTCCACTTCCGCTGGACATCAAGAGCCTGTTTCTACAGCAACTTTCCCCACATGCTCCTCTGGTCACTGGCCTTTCTGATGCTTCCCTTGTTTGTACCTCCATTATCTTAATCTGTCCTGCCGTCTGAGCCTCCAGCCAGCTTTCCGGTCCCCCCCAGCCACCTTGGCCTTTCTTCCCCTTTTTCTCAGCATGTTTACGGCCCATGTACTGCTGTCCACTCCCAGCCCCACAGAGGACTCCCCTGAGTGCGGCCAGCCCAGCACCCCCCCCCCGCCAGCTGCCCATACTGTGCACTCACTCCCCTCTCCCTACTCACTGCAGCTTTCCGGGTCCGCTCTGTGCTCCCCAAAACACCTTGCCTTTCACCTTTCTTGCTCACAGCTGCCACAGCCACCTTCCTCCCCACCCCTCTCCTGCCCGAGGAGCCCTGTCCACCCCAGGGCTGGGAAGGAGTGCCATGTCTGTGACCACTGACCCTGCCAGCTACGCCTGTCCTGTGATTGCCGTGATGAAGGGTGATGAAGGGTGAGTGAACCCTGAGCCTGCACGAGCCTCCCCATGTGGAAGGGATGGTCTCACCTGGGCAGGAGGTAGGAGCCTCACCCTCGAAAGCAGTGCTGACGAGGAAAGGCGTCGGTCGGGAGTCAGAAGCTCCCCAGGGGCGAAGGTTCAGCTTCCAGCCTAGGTTTGGCAAGGTTTCTTCTCACAGACACGTCAGGGGAGCAAGTAAGCAGGGCATCTGGGAGACACGCAGCCCTGAAGGGCTCTCTCAGCTTCTCAGCGTCAGTCAAAATAGTTCAGAGCCACTGAACTGCTTGCTTCGAACTAATGATTCTTAGCCATCAGAGCTGTAAGGATGAAGCGTAAATTCTGCACTTTAACAAGACTCTTGGGAGCTACCATGGTCTACACAACACTAGAACCCCTGGAACATACCATAGAGCAGCTCATGGGAGCAAGCAGAACAAGGCAAGCCCACAGACACCAGCTTCCATGCTGGGTTCCGTCCTGGGAGCCCAGTTTCATGACTTAAGAGATACTCCTCTTTCTCCCCACTGAACTGCACTGGTGCTCCAGGTAGCCCTGGACTCTGGCTACCCAAGCGAGGCGGGTCGGGAAGAATTCCTTTCTTGTGCATTTTGCTGCTTCTGCAGGTGGGTTTAAGTAGCTAACTCAACTGGGCACCACCCCTGGCCTCACGATGCTTTGGGGCTCACCTGAACTTGCACTCTTGCCAATTGGGGCACTCTTGTGCAGAGCATAGTCCTACTGGCTCTCAGGGAAGGGCGCACACACCACTTGGGGGTAAATGCATCACCACTTTAGTGCCCCAGGACCCACACAGGCTATGATTTTACAAAAAAATATCACCAAACATGGAGAAGCCAGCCATGAAGAAGACCAGCGAGGGGGTTGGGGAGAAAAAAGAACAACAGATTTAGAAACCCATCATTTTTTTTATTTAATTTTTATAATATATTCCTTACATCATCCTTCACTTTTGTGTGATGTGTGGTTCCCCCGAGAAATCCCCACCCCAACTCCTCCATGCACCCTGTCCTGGTCCTTCTCCCTCCTCCCCCCTCCAGAATGTCTCTGGTCTATAGTTTCCTGATGATTTTGATTTTTACTTTATTATAGTTCTTCTTCTGATTCCTTTTTTGTGTTCTCTGCATTCCTCCTATAAGTCAGTCTGTTAGTTAGATATTTTTCTTTTTCTTTCTGGCTTATTTTGCTGATCATCATCCCTTCAGCTCCATCCATGTTTATCCATTTTGATTGCTGACAACATTCCATTGTGTAAATACAATCACATCTTCTTGCCCAGTCATCTATTTGGGGGCATCTAAGAAGCCCAGCATTTTTGGCTATGGGAATTACCATCCACGTAGAACATCAAACTATGTATGAAATGTTCCCCCAAAGCACAAAAGTCAGAGTCCCAAAAGGGAACAAAGCAGAAAGATCACATATGATCAGGCATATTTGAAAAGAAGCCTAACACAGATTTTAGAGATGAATAAATTAGTATTGAAATTTTTTTAAATGAATAGCAGGTTAAATTAGATACAGTTGAAAAAAGAATTCATGAATAAAAGTGAAAGAAAGAAATAGCTGCAAATGAACTACAAAGCTATAGGAGGTAGAAAATAAAAAGGAAGCTTAATAGACCGAGCAACTAGAATAAGAAGCCATGTTTACTCTTAATGACAGAAGCAGAAAATAGATGAGAAAGAAATTTGAAGAGACAGTGACTAAGAAATTCCCAAAATGGACAAAATACATGAATCTAGAGATTCTCAAAATATGAACTTATCAACAGAACCAGATCCAAGCAAATTTTGAAAATATGAGGTCTTCTCCCCTAGCCACCTGTTCTTGGAAATGCCTTTCTCATTTTAAACCTCCTCTGCCCAGCTCTCAGTACCCTCTCCAGTCTATTCGAGTTTATGATACGCACACCCTCACCCAGGATGTCACAGAATGTTAATGAACTGCTCAGATAACCATGCTTATGTGTTTTCCGGCTAATGAGCTGCCTCTCCCATTAAATAATGCTTTAAAAACTTCACATTACAGATATCTCCTGAGTAGTGGCACAATTCTTGGAACTCAAGGCACAGCGCCAGAAAGAGACTAGATGAGAAAAAGACTGAGTGTCCTCAGTTCACCTAGCTGAGGGCCCTGCCTGTCTCGATCACTCCAGAGAGACGAGTGCCCAAGTTACATGCACGTGAGATTAACCCCAAATCTGTGTTCTTCATCAAAGAGTACAGATTTGATATTTATTATCAAAATGAGGAGGGTGGGCCCTCCGCACCCTCCCTGGTGGCATAGTGGGTTAGGAAGCAGCAATGCCAGCTAGCACAGCCACTTGAGTGTGAGTTCTATCCCCTGCCCCGGGAGGTGACTCACATGGCCCGGCAGACCTGCCTGTTCTGCTCCCCACTCTGTCTCTGGTGAATCCTCTCACCCACCTCACTACTGTCCTGTACCCCAGTTCTGTAAGCATAAATAAATAAATCTTAAAAAAAAAAAGCTAGTACAACCTAACAACCTAGACTTTGAGACCCAAAGAGGCGGTGACTGTGCGACGAACAGCGCCATCTGGTGGAAGGTGATATGAACAGATGTTTGTTTTGATAGATGAATAGTTTGATTTGAAGTTGCAACAAACCTTATATCTGTAGGTAAAATTTTACAAGGGAAACAGTCCGCGTGGAATAAATTCTATTTCTCCACAATCTACCCTATTTCTCCAGTGCCTTAGCTAGGTCTAGTGCCTGGTTTGCAGCTTCCTGGAGTTTGTCTCCAAGCTCCTGAAGACCTAAACCGATTTTGAATCAATTTCACATTCCCTACCCTGAGGAAATTCCTGTGCCTTTCTGAGGTATATAAGAACTCCCAAACACCTCTGGTTCCAGAATCTTTCTCCAGTGAATAACCATTCGCAGCTCTACTTAGAGTTGTTCTTTTATCTCAGCCTTTTCATCAATTCAAACGTAGACATCAACACTTTGCATGGTGTCAGCATTGAGACGACAACCCAAAGACACCCTCACACGGCAAAAACGAAATGCTTCACCCTTCACCACCGCGGACATGAAGAGAACTGAATGTTAAAAAGCCATTTTCTTGACAGTGTGTTGACCATTTGACGTGTTACATGGAATTTCCTTATCTCTTCTTTCTTCCCTGATGCTTTCAGGATAAAACAACTTTTTCCACGTTGTCAGTTATAGAGTCTGACCTGTGTAATTAGGTATGCAAACCATGACAGTTCTAAAGTGAACAGGAGACCCAAAATAACTAAAACTACTAATATAGATATATGAAGTTTTTTCATGACTAGTCAACTGGTTTTACTGAAGTTTTTGCATTCGTTGGTGGCCCTTTAAAATAGTCCTACACAAAAGCTAGTTTCAAAAATAAAATTCTCTTTTACAATATCTTGTAGCTGTGTACACTGGGCAAAATGTTGGGGGGAAAGTTTCTTTTATATCTGAGAAGTGAAAAAATAACAAATTAAGTGCATACTTACTGTTGTGTGATTTAAAGTGTTTCTGAACACCATCTTTAAATCTGTTACTAGAATTTTTTTAAATGTCAAATGTCAATATGATTTTATTTTTTTTAATTTTTTCATATAATTGCCAGAGGTCACCTTTAAAATTACATTTTGTTATTTTAAAATTTAAAAATATTGAGAAAATAGTCTCTGCACAAGTGCTGAAGTACATGGTAAGTTCCCAACAAATTCTGCAGCCTGTGAAATATTCTCTATTCAAACTGTGTGTATTTCACATACTGAAATGACCTCCAATATTGTCGCAGGTACAGTCTTTATTCAGAGACATTTATTCACACACCAAAGCTTGTCCAACAAGTTATCTCAACTTATGAGTCTTTTGAATATTTCACAGCATTTGAATTATGCACAATTTTATTCTATTCTGGTAAGAAAAATAAATGTTTCCAATTTAAAAATTAATTCAAAAGATTCTGCCCACAATTTAAAGTGTTGTTTCCAATATTTCAATGAGTTTTCAACTTCAAAGACAATTACAGAATTTCAAAATTTAGCCTTACACCCATCGGGACCTCTCATGTTCTTAAAGTCGTGCAGCTCCCCCTTTCTTTTTCAGTTACTGATTTAAATGTCTTCCCACCTGTGCGTTTTAATTCCAATAGCTGCAATTAGCTGAAGACACCAAAGTGTGAGCTTTGGGGTGCTTTGTTCTAGAAAGATTTCAATAGATCCCCCAGCTGGGGGTGAACAAAATGCCACCAACAGATTCAACAGATAAAGGATTCTTTTTACCAAAAGTCACAACAAAACTTTAAAACTGTTATAGGACAGAGTTCGATTACATTGTAGTTTTTCCAAGATTCGAGCATTTCTAAATTCCAACTGATGATGGCTTCACAAATACTCTATAAATACATATAAAAATAAATGCGCTCTCTAAGGTTGAACCTTTTCACAAGATTTACCCTTGAGTTCACACTAATGGCAGATGTTTTCATCTGACAGACTGAAATACCAAAATCTTGAGGACTGAAACCTTAAAAAGGGATCATTCGGGCCCTCCCTGGTGGC
>NW_004567117.1:40912260-40934848 GCF_000260355.1 Condylura cristata | reverse complement strand
GTCACAGAGGCTGGCGTGCGGCAGGAGCATGGGGTGGAGAGCAGCAGAAAACAGCGACGACAGGAAAGAGGTATAGGGGTTCGCAGTTGGGTGGGGGGAAGGGGTGGGAGCCTAGTTGCTGTTCTCCCTGCTACCTTGTTTCCCCTGACCTGTGAGCATGATGCCAAAGGTCCCAGGTTTCTCACTTAAGCTGCCTGAACCGATGATGAACCTTCCCAGCCCGGGATGACGGCAGAACAGTTGGCAATGGGTACAGATACCCAGCCACAAGATAAATAAGATCTGGAGAGCGAATGCCGGGGATGATTGTAGTTAACAGGGCTGTATTATATGCTTGAAAGTTGTTGAGAGAGATCTTAAATGTTACTACCACACACATTCAAAATCCATAATGATGAGAGGCCATACAGCCGTTAATTAATCTTAAGGTGATAACCAGTTTGCAACATACGCATGTGTCTAATCGCCAACCAGCGCTCCTTAAACTAGCATACATTATAGGTCAGCGGCATCTCCATAAAGCCGGGGGAGTTTCCTGTGGCTGCTACATTAAACGGCGTGTGAAGCACTCACTGGTTCCTCCTCAACCAGGTTCAGCCCCCGTTTTCCTGGGATCCATGATTTCAGCCCCAGGGGTCTGGGAGAGTTTGATGCATATTTCAAGTCTCAACAAGAAAATATGGGACTTCAGCACTTGATTTTTCATGAACTACGCATTTTCATTTGGGGGACTTGCTTACTGCCCTGATCTCTTGGCTTAAGGAGTCACACCCCTCCCCTCAGTCCTCACTCAGACTCTTCACCATTGTTCTTGGCTCTGTTTCTCAGCCCAGAGAAGGGGGTGAGAAGGGTTGAAAACCCTGATTTCAACACTGTCACCCCAGCCTCAGCATGCCTGCACAAAAGGCCTTCTCTTTGCAGAATGTGGAGGCGTATGTCACATCCTGTCTCCATATTATTTTTGCAAGCATGGACAGTCTCTTGGAGTACATGATAAGGACAGAAAAGGGGCCATGTTGAGTATTCTATTGAGGTTCAGGGACACCATAATTAATTTCACCATAATTAATTTAAAACAACTGTATGTCAATGTGAGACAAATGCACTTCAGGAGAAAATATTTCAGGCATATACATCTTAACAAATTATATTTTGAACCTGGGCCCCCACTGAAAAAAGGTAGAGAAAGTTCCACATCTTCCTACAAGACCCCTTCTTTCACAATGTACTTCCACTTGGGCACAGCTGAAGTTTGGCCGCCTCCCTCATCCTCCTCCTCAAGGTGAAAGGGATGGGAGGAAGGGAGGAAGGGAGGAACAGGAATTCTTCTCATCTACTTTATGCTACACAATGTCCCAACACAGGTGTGGACAGGAATGCGCTTATCAGTGGGCAGACGGGGTCTGCTGCAAAGAGGAAGCCTAACATAACAGTGGCAGGGTGTAGGCCGGATGGGGTGGTGGAATATTCTGTATTTCAACAGTACAGTGAGTCCTCACATAATGTCTTAGGTTCTTAGAGACTGCAGTTTTCAGTGAAATCATGTATAATGAAACCGCTGAACCATAGGCTAACTGATGTCTACAGCATATTGCTTATCACAAGCCCATCATCAAACATATAAGTACAGACCTAGGTTGCTTCCATTATGAAACAAGCATTTGTCTTCATTCTGTGTTTTCCCACCTGTTTATTCCATATCAGGGTTGGTCATGGAGGCAGGAACAACATGACACCTCAGGCCAGATCCCACCCTGGATGCAACACCCTCCCACCACAGACGGGGCACAAGCGCCCACATGTCCCACTGGGACAATAGACACAAGTCAGTGAAACTCACACTTACATCTTGGGGATGTGGCTGAAACCACAGTCCTGGTGAACAGCCTTATAGCACTGAAGAGAAAGTGTAAACCGCTCAGAGAAAATGGCCTTGCTCAGGAGCAGATTGTTGTTTTGTTTTTCTTCATCAATCTGAGAGCCAAACAGCATCAGACAAAGCACTAGTTGAGGATCTTCTGTATTTTATTGGCAATGGCATAAACAAAATTCAGTATTGATCCTTCAGAGCAGAAAAAAATGTTGAACCTCCCCTGAGTGGCTTGGAAGGAAGAGGTCACAAAACCTATAGCAAGTGTGTTCTTCTGACAGTAAATTCGTACATGAACTTAGGATATAGATAACTTAGGATCCCAATTTTTAAAAACAACTACTAGGGCCCTCCCTGGTGGCGCAGCGGGTTAGAGCACCACACTAAGAAGTTAAAGCCACTTCTGCACGAGTTCAATCCCCGCCCCAGAGGTGACCCACATGGCGCAACAGACCTCTCCTGACCCGCCCGCTGCTCCCCTCAACAGTGAACTTCATCAGTCAGCCTGTTCTGCTCCCCACTCTGTCTCTGGTGAATCCTCTCACTGTCTCTGCACCTCTGGCCTGTACCCCAGTTCTGTATGCATAAATAAATACATCTGTTTTAAAAAATGCTATTAGTGCAAGTCACCAACTTGCTATCAAAAATAATCAAACCCACAGGCTGGGGACTCACACATCATGGCACCACAGATTTTTGTGATGGCGCCATAGATACCTAACTGCTGTTAGCTGTCTTTTCTGGAGACTTTGACCTTCTTTCCCTTTTCCAGTATCATGTGAGACAAAGAGACAGTTTCCTTCAACATTCACAAAATTCTTTTATTGGATACTGAAAGTTCCATGTATTTCAAGTCCCTGGTGTCAGACACCCAAAACCTTGCCAAGAAAATTCAATGCCGTGCCATCTCCAAGCACATGACCGAGTGGGTGTTTGATAAAAAGTGAATCTTACTAAGTTCTGAGCTTACCTACATACATAAATATGCTTACAGACATGTGTGTGCATGAGTGCATAGAAAGCATATGTGAGTACTTCAGCTACTACTGATTTACAGTTTTTATCAAACATCCCGAGGTTTCAAAAAGTTCCATAAACAATGCTTTTTTTCATAATAAGCTGGTGAAAAATTCATTTGATAGTAAAGCCTGACCCCCTAAACTATTTAAGTCCAGCTACTTTTCGTGCAGAAGAGATTAAGGAGTTGACTTTTATACTGTGCTCCAGACCCTATTCAAGTAATCCCAAGGTGTACAGTAAGTACTTATATTATCTTTGTGAACTCCCCAAAATTCAAGGTTTAGAGAAAACATTTTCCCACAGGGCTTACAGGAACTGTGGCTCTATAGTAGCTTTCATTGGGGCCAGAAAAGTTTTGTGGCATCCCTATACCACAGTTTTGTTTTTGTTTTTAATTTTCAGGGAGTGAGAAAGTCTGGAACATTTTGTGCCCCAGTAAAGGAAGACTTAACTCTGGGAACAAAAGTCCTCCAGATCTTCCTTATAGGAACTTTCATTTTGGAAAACTGTATTCTTGCCTAGAGTCCTAGATTATTTGACAAATAATGACCATACATTTCACCTTGAAGGTGCTTTCATTAAAAGCATACACCACTGCTTTTATGGGCAGGGGTGTGGGGACTAAAGAGAAGATTGGAAAAGAAGGGTCTGTTAGTGTGAGGGCCCCTATAAAGACAGATTAACAATTTACCATATTTAGAAAGTGATTTCCTAGATGGGGTTTACAGAAAAGTCAAGTGGGTCTTAACCTGGGCTCTGCCACTTAAGGAGAACAAAACTTGCCAAGGAAAATGATGTTTCGAGTTTTGTTGTGCCTGATGATGTAAATGAAAGGGTGGTCGGCATTGAACTCATCCTTATGTTGTAGGATCCGGGATCCCGGCACCTCTATGGACTCTCCACCATCCTCAGTTATTTCTAAGCACACCCTGTGAATGACATTGGAGAGGGCCACCCCCTTGGTCTCTGACATTCCAGAGAAATCAGAAGTATTCTCGTTAAAGACAGTTTTCAGCCCTAGGTTTTCCAGACTATCCTTGGGGTCAACAACCTTTTCCACCTTAAATTTGGGGATTGAGAGTTTGACTTTGGCATTGGCCATGGTACTGGGGTTGGTCCATTGTGACAGCGTCTCTGAGTTGAGTTGTTTTTCAACCTGAAAGACAAGAAAGAAAGGTAAGTCTTTCTTTATTCTCAATGGTAAAAGCTCCTGCTTGATTAAAGCCATGGGGTGTCATCTTGGGCCCAGTTTCCAAGCCATCCAGATGGGCCATCAAGGATGGAGTCAGCCCTTGTGGTCTGGAGTGTGAGTAGTTTCTCTCGTAAAAGATCCCAGCCAGCCAGTCTGCTTCAGCCCTGCCTCACCTACACAATGGACCCTTTGCTTCACATTTATGAGGACACGTCTTTTAAGCTCTGGTGCAGCTCTATAAAAGCAAATGCATGGATTGTGATGGGGCAGCAATAATGAAATAAATACAAAACTAGGTTTCTATAAATAATGTTTTCATTTCTCTACTTAAATAGCCAAAACAGTCACACATTGGGCATGGCATCAGATTAGTCTACAGTTACTCTTTTAAACATGAGGATGTGAACTGTCTGTGATCATTCTTTACAATGATAGGTGATGAATACGTCCCTTTCTGTTGGTTATTTCAAAAATGAAAATGGAAAGCTAGACGGTTTAGTCAGATAATTCTTCATTTAGCAAGTCTTCAAGCTCCCTTCTCCCACCTCCCCCCCCACAACACCTTGACTGCCATGTCTCTTGGCCAGTCCTGCCCCAAAGTTGCTCTTGTGAACCCTATGAAAGGCAGGAAGATGGCAAGAGCTCAAGCTGGTCACAAGGTTTTCTTCAAATGAGGAAAAGAGCCATTGGGCTCTTGCTAATCTATGATAATTATTATTAATGGATACTGATTCAATTGGGGCAACTTATTAGGACCAGAAGATAATTATAAGTAACTAGAATTTTTGAGGCAAAAGGTATTTATCCTACCTATTTACTACGTGGGCATGAGGAGAGTAAAAAAATCATCTAATACTTGAAAAGACCATATAGAAAGAGAAAATGTCTTCTCTCCATTGTATATGCATAATGGATAAAAACGCCCACTCCCAAATTGGGATGTTGAAGTCCTAACCACAGACTTAGAATGGGATGTTATTTGGAAATAAGATCCCTGTAGGTGTAACTAATTTAGATACAGTCCCTGAGTGGGCCCTCACCCTGGTGCTTCATGAACGGGAAGATTGGAACACAGATGCAGATACACATGGAGGGAGGAGGAGACAGAGATTAAAGTGACGGGTCTCCTAGGTGGTCAACAAATCACCACAAGGTAAGAGAGAATCGTCAACCACATCCCCTCTCAGGCCCTCAGAAGGAACTTGCAGGCTGATAGCTTGATCTCAGACTTCCATCCCCCAGAGCTCTGAGAAACCCCATTTCTGCTGTTGAAACCACCAATGTGTGGTGTTTGGATACAGCCATCTTAGCAGGCTAACACCACGTGTGTTTTTAAATATTTCTTTCTGAGGCCCAAAAGACCATTTTTCAGTCTATAATAAGAAAAAAATGGTGCGAGGATACTTTAAGTGCAAACAGATGAATAATGAGTGAAAAAGAAAATGCAATCAAGACATAGAGTAAAAGAGAACAGTGAAAAAAAGACGACAGGACAACACAGGACAACAGATAGGCACCAGCGGGGAGGTGAGAACAGCGGGGTCGGTAGGTTGAAGCGGAGTCGGAGGCCAGGTCGACTTCCTCGGCAAAGTCGGGGAGGGCGGAAGCCGGCTGGGACACCCTGGCATGGCCCCGACCCTCACCCGGGGCAGTGGAGGGGCCCCTGGCAGCGAGGGCTGGCCGGCAGCAAAGTCCTGCCTCTGGGCCTCGCGCTCTCGCTTCTAGACGAGAGTGAGCAGTAGTTTCTCACGCACACAGTTATGAGCACAAGTAAGATGGCGCACAGACAGCCCAGCCCCTGGCCTGTGGTAAGCGCCAGGTGCGTGTTGGCTGCTTGAGCATCCGGGAGGGAGGAGCAGAAAGAAGGTGTAAATCTGGGAGACCGCAGGGCAGCTGCGTGGGGAGGGCTGTGGCTGAGCCGGCGGGAGGAGGCACCTGCCTCCCAACGCCCGCCTCGCCTTTACCTGCTCCAAGCCGGTGGACTCGTCCTCCACATCCTTGGGGAGCAGGATGAGCATGCTCAGGTGTTTATTTTGAAAGGGAAGCTCAATGATCTTACAGTTGATCCCGTCGATGTGACCCATACAAAACGTGGCTTCCAGATTCATCATTTGCACGGGTTTGGTGTCCGTCTGTGAGGGGAGAGATGTGATCGTGTGTGCAGCGTGTCCTTGCAGCTATGTGTTGGTGGGCACATGAATGTGCGCTTGTGTGTGCACCTGCATTCATGCAGCTCCGTTTGCTTCGTCTTGCTTTCAGACATCAGGGCTCAACGATCCAGCCACTGGGAGCCACACCGCCCTGCACCCAGACCTTCAGGGAGTGTCCCTGGAAGCATTTATGCCTCTTTGGAAAGGTACTCCTGTGCTTTGTACATATTATCCATCACAGGGGCGCTACATAATATTACAGTCGCTTATAAAAACAGTGTCACTACAAATCCAGGCAACTGTTCACTTCATCTTGATGGAGATGCCCATAACTACAGGAGCTTTAAACCACTTGTGGTGGAGCTGACTTGAAAGTAAACTCTACCCACATGTCCATTAATACAGCTTTTCCTAATAAAATACACAGCCCAGAAAACTGATTCACGTGCAGGATGCCTGTCTGGTCTCCCGTGGCCTCCCGTCTGCCTGTGCTCACTCAGCCTCCTGCAGGTAGACGAGGTCATGTGACACCCGCTCTGACCTGCCTCGTGAAGATGGTCTGGACTGGAGGCCAGCCTGGGGGCTTGTCCCCAATGTCACAAACTGAATAACTCGCTTCACCTCTCTGGGCTTCCTTGCCAGTGGGATGAGGGAATCAGAAAATTTAGAATAATCATTGCCTCCGAGGTAGAAGGAGAAGGTGACAGACAGAGGGGACACGGAGTGGTGAAGCGAATCCTCACCTAACAGCTCTAGGGCCTCAGAAACTGAGACTTTAGGTGAAACGCTGGGTTGTGAGAGCCACAAAAACATCACTGTGCTCACTGAAGGCAAGGATGGTTTTCCCCACCAACTTGTCACAAAACGGCATGGAAGGAAATGACATTATTTCCGGACCTGCTGTCTGACAGTTGCTATATGCTTTTCTCTAGAATATCTGAGAGAAATAAGGAAAGCTGTGAAGGATTTACAAGTTGGTTGCTGACAACATTGGTATTTGTTTCTCTAATTTCCTATATGCTTGAAATAATTCATGATTTGAAAAGTGAGAATGTTTAAAAATGATCCCCAAGTGCCTTCTAGTACAGGGAGCCCACAGAAGGGTGTCTCCCTAAGACAACACATTCGTTTTTCTTCTCTCTGCCCTCAGTAATGTCCAACAAGTGTTTCTGCTACAGCAGTTGACTGATTTTCTGAAGGAAAATTATTTCTCACTAAGGAGTAAAAGACTGGTAGTAATTTAGGGTCTACCTTGATCAATGCCTTTCATGGGACATCTGCCTGTTAACTGAATTTCTTTGGGAAGGGAGTGGGATTTCAAACTTCCTATCAGAATTTCTGGGATAAACTACAGTAAAACTTTTATCTAATACCTTTAAGCAGCAAACAGCAATACCACCTCTCTCTAGCAGACTTATTTTGTTTTATACATGCCTCTTGTCACAGTGTCAGAAATATTTATGTGACAGTATTTCTGTCCCTACCACCATCCCAATTAGACAAAGCAGGAACAGTCTTATTATCGTGGTATAACTCAGCATACATTAACTGCTCACAAAATAGTAGCTGATAAAAGAATTCAACTATATGAACTATATGTATAACCAGAAACAAAATATTTTTGAGACTAACTGCTAATTCTCTATTCATTTCTCTGAAAGATGAAGATCAAGCTAAAAACCTTCAGATTAGACTGACAGTGGTTTCTGAAATTGCAGGTAGCTTTGGTCTCAAAAAAAAGTCATTTATTGCACTGAAGATGGATACAATTATCCCATTTTCTTTAACATAAATTGACACATCCCTTCTGAAAACACAACTAACTAAAACTATCACAGGAAACATAATAACTATATCCACAAAGGGTGAGTTTGTCCCACTCTGTAAGAATAGGCATTGTGGGCCACTTTTAATAATAGGAGAGCAGCCCTAAGCTGAACTTTTACTAGCATCATTTCACCCATTTAGTCCAGCTCGAGAAGACTCTGCAGCACTTGAGAAGCAAATTATTAGTAAGGACACTCAAGTGCAGGGGCTGAGAAAGCAATTCAAGGGAGAAGCGCTTCTGCATTCAAAGGCAGGGTGTTCCGCAGCGTGGAAGGTGTTTTATGACCTTGCTGCGCCAGACGCTGGGAGGCCACAGTGCCCCGCAGCCTGCCTCTGCCGACCTCACAGGACCTCACCCTGATGGCTTCATAGCAAGAACTAAAGAACAGCGTGGGCTCTTCCAAACGCCTCACAAGACACCACAGACGCCGGCTTCCCTGTTAAAATGACCGATCACGGCGGGAGTGTGGTCAGCCCGAAGCCCAGTGTATCTGCACGGCAACGTCACGCCATTGACTGCTGGGAACACACTGGAGGCTTCATGTCCCCATACTTAGGGCCTCTTTGCCAGTCCTCCGCATGCAGGGGAGCGAGGACAGCCCAGCACTGCTGAGGGGACTCCTGTGGCAAGAAAGGTTGTGTGAGGTCAACAGCCCCCACCGCAGGGCAGGCCGTGCTAGGTCAAGCTCCACTCCTGTCTAAATCAACGGCCACACTGAGAAAGCCCAAAGGGGCCCACCTGGTGGCGCAAGGGTCAGCGCACAATAGGGAGCTATCTAGCTGTCCACAGCCACCACTACAAGCTCAATCCCAGCCGGGAAGGTGACGCACAGGGCGCAGCAGACAGCCCCTGTCCCACCTGCTGCTCCCCTCAGCAGTGTGCTGCAATCAACTGCTTGTTCTGTTCCCCAGTCTGTGAGTCCTCTCTGTGGTCTGTGAGGCCAAGTGGCTTCCTAATTCACTCGACTAGAACACATCTGCCAGTGCGCACCTCTGGCCTGTACCCTAGTTTTTGTGTGCCTAAAAAAATAGATCTTTTAAAAAAAAAATAGCTCAAAAGCCATATTTCTAGCTCAGGGACCTTGAACGGAAAACAGGGTCTAAACGTAGTATTTTATGCCCGGCGCCTGAGACTCTGGGTAAGGTTTCTAGCAGCAAAGTCTGACCTCCTGGGCACTCTTTTTCCTCATCAGAGTGAGTTCCAAGCACCCCTTGTGTTCCTGTAATTTTTCAGCTCTCTGGCTGGCAACTTCAGGCCGCCCCCACGTACCTTATTGACTCGGAAAGGGCATTCTTTGGTTTCTGCTTCAGGAAATTTCTTCATCCACTTTCCAATAAAGTAGGCAGCATTGACCACAAGGATTTTGGTCTGGTCGTTTACACTGTTGTCAGCTAAAATGTTCTCAAAGTGGCCTGCAGACAATTTTAGGAAACCACAGATTGCACAGGGTTATTCTTCCACACCACATCTGATACTCACAGGCATGTCCACTCCCTGGGCATTTCACTTGCTAGAACCACGCCGAGTCAGGTCGGCCACTGCGGCCATCTCGGTCAGCAGACTCCTTCCGCTCCCATCCTGCACAGTCAGACTTGCCAAAGATGTCAGAGGAAGAGGAAGGGGAGAAGCGAGGAGGGAGAAAGGCTGCTGTGCTGAATGCCTGGCAGTGAGCTGCTCACACCATGCTCGCCAGGAAGCTGGGCATGGGGCTGTCACTTGCCCAAGACAATACACAGCAAGGACCAAGCCCATGCTCCAGAGTGAAAATGCCTGAACACTAGCTTGCCCGGCCCTACATTATCTCACTTCCCTCCCATGGCGCTCCTGTAAGGCAAAGATACTAGGACCATTGTGTAGTTGAGGAAACTGAGGCAGAGAGACCAAGTGGCTGCCTAATTCACTCAACTGGAACACATCTGCCAGGCGCACAGCCCTGTCTCCCCTCTCCTCAAACAGCTGTTTGCAGCAAGGGGCTCCCTGGTGGCTGTGCTTACCACAGAGCTCAATCCCCACAGCACAATCAGCGGTCAGGATCCCTTAATAAAATGAGGTGCTCACGTTTGACGAGTGCTTGACTTTGTTCACAAAGGACTCTCATTCCCCTGATGTCCGGTACATCACCACCACCAATGCCAAGCCTACTGTCCAGCTGGCCTGTGAAGGCGTCTCACTAGCTAACCCTCTGTCCACACCCTAAAGTTCTTCACATGTTGTTTCAAAAAGGGTCCTGCTGGCCCTCCCTGGTGGTGCAACAGGTTAGGGTGCAGCACTGCAAGCTAGCTGCAGCCGCTTCAGTGCGAGTTCGACCCCTGCCCCGGAGGTGACTCATACGGTGCAGCAGACCTCTCCTGACCCGCCCGCTGCTCCCCTCAGCAGTGTACTTCATCCATCTGCCTGTTCTGCTCCCCGCTTTGACTCTGGTGAATCCTCTCACTGCCCCTGCACCTCTGGCCTGTACCCCAGTTCTGTATGCACAAATAAATAAATCTTAAAAAAAGAAAAAGAGGGTCCTGCCTTTTCATTTTGCACTGGGGCCTGCAGATTATGTCACTGGTCCTGCCAATCCTACATGACAGATTGCACCCATAATAGTGGTTGTGAAGAAACCCGAAGATGATAGAAATACAGAGCTAGAAGTGGCAGCACTTCAGCTACAGTCTAGGGCATCTGACCCCAAGGCCAGAGGTTTTTCACTGAGCCCTCTCCCACCCAAAAAAAACCTTAGACTCACAAAACTTTTAAAACCAAAGACCCTTTGGGAGAAAATACAATGATTTAGCAGTTCAGAAAGCTGAATTGTTATTTATGCAGCAATTTAAGCAACAGCTGCTTTGTGCTTATAATTTTTTTAAATTTATTTATTCATACAGAACTGGGGTACAGGCCAGAGGTGCAGGGGCAGTGAGAGGCTTCACCAGGGACAGAGTGGGAAGCAGAACAGGCCGACTAACAGAGTACACTGCTGAGGGCAGCAGCGGGTAGGTCAGGAGAGGTCTGCCACGCCATGTGGGTCACCTCTGGGACAGGCGGGGATCGAACTCACACTGGAGCGGTGTGGCTGGCTTGCAGTGCTGCACTTTAACCCACTGCACCACCAGGGAGGGCTTATAATTTTTAAGTAAGCAGCTTAACCTGCTGTTCATCAGGTTTCTTTTTCTCTACATGTAAACCAAAGAACCTTATTTCAATAACAAACATACATGAGCACATACCGCTGCATGTGTGTTCATGCCCAGAGGGTGTCGTTATTATCATGGCCAGTGCTCACACTTTGTTAGTAATGTTATCTAATTTGGTCCTCATGGCAACCATGTAAAAATTATATAGCCTGTGCCCTCATTTGACAGTTCCGTAAACTGAGGCTCCTCATCCCAATATCTCAGTTAACAAGTGGCAGGGTCTGGATTGGAATCTAGGTCTTGAATTCCTGCAAGACCTCATTTTTCAGGCCATCCTCCCACCATTACAGCATGGACACTCCCATTCCTCAGGTGAAGAGCAGGAAGGCTCTCTGGCCATTCTCACAGGAAGTATATCCCCTGGACGTCAGCAACTATGATGGTGCTGGAAAAATCCTCCCATGCTGCTCTCTCCTTCGGGGGGACACTTTGTGCCACCACGTGCTTCCTGTATAAGTATATAAAGGTGTCTGCTGGGAATAGGATAATGACACTGATTGACACTTCAAAACAGCTTAGGTCCAGGTGCTTTCTAGCAGAGGACTCAGATGAATCTAGTGGAAGGAGGAAGCAGGGAAGGAGAGACCAGAGGGAAGCGGAAGGAAAAGGTAAGTTCAGGTAGGTGCTCGGGACCGACCCCGGCTGTCTGAGGACAGACTGAGGGGCGCTGTGGTTTCCACTCCAGATTGTCTTGTTTTGCTTCCTGTATGTGGTTTTGATGACTTAAGACTTGGGCCTTTTTCTCCCATGGTTGAGCTGGAAGTGGCCAAACGGATCAAGTCATCCAGGTCCTCCGTCTCCAGCCTGAAACCCTGGCCTCGTGACTTGCCCAAAGTCCCTCTGTTAGACACAGCTGAGGCCACAGCAGGGCAGGTGACGGCTCCTTGAACAGCAAGACAAGGCGGACCAAAGGCAGTGTGGCTAGCTGCTGCCATTTCAAATGGCATTTCACCACCTAGAAAGTCAAATTGTTGGAATGGTTTGGTGGGCAAGAATTTAGGGGGATGTGCCAGTGCACCCAAGGAACGTTCCAGGTGTTCGATTTCGTGCTTAGCAGAAAGACCACAAGAAGACAGAGTCTGTCTGCCTAGCAACTCGGAGGAACATAAAAAAGGTAAGGAATACTTGCCATCTGTAAGATCCTTGATGGAGTTGTTAATCTGACCTTTCGTTTCTTCCAACTTATCTTTGAAGTCAACAGTTTCCAGCTCCTTGGCATAGGGTCTCTTTGTAGAGCTGATGAACTCCTGAAAAACATTAAGCTCATCGTTATGAAGTACTTAAAAGCTGTAGTTAAGCCACTGATTAAGTTTCTCCATTAACCATGAATACACTTTCAAAATCTGTAATACTGTATAAACTAAAAGCTCATGTAGAAATCAATTAATTTTTATGTTACATGTATTCAACATGGAGACAATGCTATTTATGAAGTTCATTCATCATTTGAGTATCAGCTTTACTGGAAATAAGACTACACTAAATGTACACAACAATTAAAATATTGATTCTGCGTGCAGACATATTAAAATGTAAATACATATATCTTAAAATAGAAGAAATATACTGAAAAGAGAGCTCTCTGAGCAAAAAAAAAAAAAACTTGTCTTCACTGAAATAAATAAATATTCCACAAATTGCCACTCTAAGTATTGCTGAAGGTGGGGGTGAGGGAAGGGCTGTGTATGTGTCTTCACGCAATAAGAATAATCCTGTAACAATATCTAATCACTCATGCCGTCAAAAAATGCAAAAATGCTCTCAGAAAAAAAACAATACTAGTGGCCAAAAGCAGTTAAAACTTTGACAAAATATTCAGCTTGTAGTTGACACCTTAGTAAGGAGGCTTAGAATTATGGACATGAAAGCACATTCATTCAACTCTGTTTACAGAGAGGGAATCTCCAGGAAGTCTAGGGTGTTGGCATTATGTTTCAACTATGATTTATAAAATGTTATTAATAGGCTAGGGTAAAATTTTAAGGATGCCACAGTGTTATTTATAAGATTCCTTAAAGAAAAGGCTGAAATTAAACATCCAGAGCTACCTTGTAGAGCTTCTGACGTAACTGAGCTAGTAAAATGAACAAAACCAACTCATGACTGATGAAAACCATCAGTTCATATGGTTATTATTTTTCTTATGCATCAGTGGAACATTGTGTGCATAGACAGATAAACAAAGTAGAAAATTAAAATGCTGTCCTGGGCCACATATGTCCTGTTATTTAAGAAGAAACAGATTTCAAACATCCACCGAAGTTTACAAGCCCAGTCTCCATTTCACCAAGTGAGGAAATTTCAAGGGTAGGATTTATGAGTAATTTGAGAGGAAAAGGGAAATCCCAGAAGCTTCTTTGTATTTTGAGCTAGACAATAGAGCTGCAAATGTTTCCACTGGAACTGCTTTGTTTTAATAAGCCTCAACTCACAAATGAGCATGTGAAAAGTGAATTTCACTGGGAGGACAAATTGTAGTTTCACTGGGTGAAAACAGCTCCACTTGTAAAAAGCTAGTCCTTGCTAATTGCTATGAACCACTTACTGTGGAAGGACTCAGGGATTTGTCTACGTAGAGCCTCTTGATTAACTTCAGTGAGTAGAAGGAGCTAAGTTTGTTTACATCTGATGTTACTGTTTGAAACCCAAAGGGCACATCTTTGACATTTTCAAAGTGAAAGACCTGTGAAGAGATAAAATCTGTTACTCCTGATGCATTGTCCCTGGGATAAACACACAAAAACAGTCCACCTCTTGGGGGGTCCAGTGTGCCCCTCATTAATCGTTCAGCTCTGCCCCATTGACATTGGACTGGAAAATTCTTTGCTAGCATCTGACCTGGCTACTACAAGAGATGGCAGATTCCCTGTCCTGGTAGGTGCTAATAACACTCCTTCCTTTATTTGTGACAACCAGAAATGTCTGCAGACATAGCCATGGCCCCAAGATAGGGTAGCAGAGACGGCAAGTGGGTCCCCGGCTGAGAAACAGTGCCACAAAGAGACTCTCCTCCTGATTTAACTGTGTGGAAAATCTGCCTTTTCTTCCAAACAATGCCTCCACTGCTCATCTAAAAGGTTTTCCAAAGTTGGAAGAGCACACAGCTGAGTTAGAACTTCTGCCCAACTTAGAGACAAGAAGAGAGAGATTAATACCAAGAGAGACCCTCATTTGTCAAGATGGCTAATTCCAGAGTGGATGAGCAAATGCAGATGAGCAGATGCATCGCTAAAGTAGGACGCTACACAAGTGGTCAGCTGCCCTGCTGGAAATGTGACAATCCCGGGCAGTTCTTCATGCCTCGTTTTCCCCTCGGAAATGGACCAAGGATGCTGGCTTTCCAGAGTTGGCATGAAGATTGCAGATAGGACACAGAAAATATCATATGGGCTCGTCAGTATTTATTCTTTTCCAACAGTCTAGGGTGTTGTCTTCCGAAGGGCTTAAATCCTTTCTGTCCCTAACTTTTCTTTTGTTCCAACCAACAGCCTGCCATTGACTCTGCTTCATGCTGCCACAAAGCAGCATGAGGTGATTCTCTCCTCACGTCTCACTCATACCTTGGTGCTGCCTGGAGTAACACCACTAAATGTGCAGTTGCTCCAAGTCACAGCCCAGGCTCTGCAAGGTCAAAGTGACTGTGTAATTCTCATGCCTAATGACAGGTAACAAGACAGAAAACTCCAGCATCCAGGTAACTACTGCTGAGGTACTAGAGGGGACCAATTGTCATGCACTCAAAGACCTTTTAAATCATTATTGCAAAACAGACGCATGGCCAGAAAGTTCTTTTCCTTCCCTTCTCTATGGGGAGATGAGAAATGAAGACTGGGAGATAGTACGGAGCTGAGGTATGTGTGTGTATATACACACAACACCATTGTGTCAGTCCATTTCTTTTGAGTGGCTCCTCAAGTCCCAGGGAAATTTTAAAAATATAAGCAAGAACAATCCATCTGTATCCTTGTTACTTCAATGTAGGTAACTTTAAATGCTATTTCCATGAAATAGGAATGGATATATTATATCTCTCCACTCGGGACATACTATACAGCCAATAAAGCTGCAATTTAAAATAAAGCACGATGCTGGGCATGAATTACATACTTAAGAATGTAAAGGTGTGGTCTTTCTAGTAGAGATACTTATGAGGAGCATTTAATATACAATATTAAATCTTAATTTCTTCACATATAACAGGTGGAAAGATGTAGCCACCTCACTGAAGGCTCCTTGTTAGTAGATATAGGTGAATTGTTCCTACTTAGTCTGTAGAAGACACCCTGGACCTAAGCATCCCATTTGAGAAGAACCATCTAGATGAAGTTATTCATACACACATCACACATGTATGTTACAATAGGTGTGTGTGTGTGTGTGTGTGTGTGTGTGTGTGTGGCCACTTGTGATTTCCTACCAGATTTCCAGGTTCTTCATTACAATACGGTACCTATTCAAAATGTAGATTGCAGGACAGACAAATGAACTTTCACATCTAATAAATGGTTTCAGAGAGTTCTAGAAATGGCGCAGCTCTCAGTCCTGAGCCAGTCTGACCAGAGTCCCCATCTAATGACTCCAGGTGGGAATAGGGCACGAGGCTCACCTGTCCAATTTCATTTGCTGTGTCACCTTTGGCTCCTACTTGAGCAAGCGACAGAGAGGTGGAGAGACAGATTGGAGAGAAGAGGACGTTGCCAGCTGGCTCCTTTTCACACAGTTGTTTGAACAGGTCAACTGCAAAAGCCGAATTTGCTTGTCGCAGAGCATCCATTGTGGGCCTGGAACAGAGGACAAGCCGGATGTCAGTTCTCAAAGCATCTTTAAGGTGTTCCCAATTGCATTCTGCCAACACAATAGCAATTCTGTGTGAACAGAGAGTTTGTCTTTGGTAGAAAGAGGGACTTTCAGTAAAAGCAATTCGAAGAGTTGGTGGTGAAGAAGCCTCTTGGCATATCTCCTAATGGTCAGTTCAGAATGTTGAGTGGACCACACACAGAGATGCTCTGTGCTCAGGTCTGCCTGGAATCTCCAAAGTCAGGCCTACTTGGCCGCATGGCATCCTAGGGAATAATATTTTGCTGACCTTTGATTCATTTCACTGGTCATCTCCACTAGTTCTTCCGCCTCTATTTTACATTCCCGAGCAGTCGGGTCATTTCTCTCCTCATGCTTCTACCACATCATAGCCTGAGGTCAGGGCAGGCAGCTGCTATTACCTTGCATTATTGCCTGACTCTCCCTCCTCCTGGGCGGGGTGAGAGGTCACAGGTCACAAATAACACCAGCTCCCCAGGAGTGGGGAGACCCACACTGGGTGTGCAGAGCCCAAGGAATGGGAGTCTGTGGGGTGTCTCAGCCAGCATGCCGACTGCTGCGGAAATCATTTTAACTTCACAAAAGGATTAAGGAATCCATGTAACATTCAGAATAAGAAGTCTTACTTTCTTCAATAGCAAATTTCAGATGGATAGTGCTGAGTTCACTTACAAGGCAAATATAATGTGAGCTAATTCTCCACCAAATAGAGAAACTTATTCCAGATCCCTGCAATCTTCTCAATGCTTCAAAAACTTAAGGCCTAACGCGATTTAAATAATGGAAAAATGCATAAGCTGTGTTTTCTTAAACACAAGTAGTTCTACCCTCTGAGAAAAGAAATTAGAGTAATTTTGCCTAACAGCAGATGCTTTACTTTTAAAGTTGGGTTTCCTTTGTATAGGAAAACTGTTTAAGACCTTGGAGTCTTCTGCGGAGGGAATTTGACCACAAAGCCATAGAATTCCCTGGAAGCGCCTAAGGGATCCTTTGTCTTACTTTTTTTTTTTTTTTTTCAACGAAACCATCCTTCATTTGTTCATTGAGACATGTTGAGATCCATTGAGTCAAAATGACTCTGAGAGAATGGGATCAGGGAGGCTCTGGGTGCAGTCCATTGTGTGATATGATTAACCCTTGTTGCAATTCAAAGCTTAGTCTTCGGGCTCTATTGGGGACTGTAAATCAGCTCACAGGTGACATCTGAGGCTTGCCTATCCCGGGATCCTCCCTCGGTAAGTCCCTTCCTTTGCGTGAGAGTCCACAGGAGTCTGAACAGGTCTGACTTCCCATCTTGGTACTTACTCAATACTTTTCAGAAAATTCTCTTTCAGGTTGGGAATTCATGGAGCTCTGAATATCTGAGGTCCCAACAATAATGCATTTGGTGTCTGACAAAGGTATCAGAGAAGGTCTGCACATAGAAATGGTTCAGGGACAATGACCTGCAGCAGGTCATCAATCAGACGGGTGCTCCACCATTATTCCTAAGTGACCTAAAGACACTGGGAGGCTCATCTGATCTGAGGTAGCTGGGGGGGGTGGCTCTGGCTGCAAGACAGTCAAAGCATATTTTTAAATATTCATTTATTTATGCATACAGATCTGGGGTACGAGCCATAGGTACAGGAGTGGTGAGAGGCTTCACCAGAGACAGAGTGGGGAGCAGAACAGGCAAATCAATGAAGTACACTGCTGAGGGGAGCAGTGGGCAGGTTAGGAGAGGTCTGCTGCGCCATGTGGGTCACCTCCAGAGGCAGGGTTCGAACGTGCACTGAAGTGGCTGCGGCCAGCTTACAGTGCTGCGTCCTAACCTGTTGCACCACCAGGGAGGGCCAGTCAAAGCATTTAAACGAATCTCAGCACATGGTCTATGCATGCCCAGGAGATTGTCTCACCTTCCTACAGAGACTGCTTTGCATGAGCAAATGCTGTAAAAATTATGGCGACGAGATTAGAAACGCCTACACGTCCAGTGATTTGTATTCAGAGTCTAATGTCACTGCAGACTTTGTTATTATCACTTTGTCATAGAGATAACCTCATTCATGAAAATCGTATAACCAATCTTATAACCAATAATTGTAACCACCGTACTGTACCCCTCCAACTTAAAAACACTACAATTTTTAGCCACCTACAAGTTTAAAAGACAGAGAGAAGGGACATAGAAGTTTAAGCAGTGGTAACAAATGTCATTGTAAGAATTTTTTTTAAAGATGTATTTATTTATGCATACAGAACTGGGGTGAAGGCCAGAGGTGCAGGGATGGTGAGAGGATTCACCAGAGACAGAGAGGGCAGATTGACAAAGTCCACTGCTGAGGGGAGCAGGGGCAGGTCAGGAGAGGTCTGTGGCGCCATGTGGGGCACCTCTGGGGTGGGGGATCGAACTCGCACTGAAGCAGCTGCAGCCGGCTTGCAGCCCACTGGCCACAGGGAGGGCCATAAGAATTTATTGCAGTCCTTCCAGGGAAGGCGGGTCACAGAGCTCCCTGGATGTTTGACCCAGGGGCCCTGTTGCATTTTACATGTGCCTCAAACTATTTGAGAAGAGGGAAGGGGAGGAGGGGAGGGAAGAGAGGAGGGGAAGAGGAGGAGGGAAGAGATAATGATATCTTAACATGGCAACTGCCCAACTGCCTTGCAAATGTTGGTGCAGCCAGTGACCCATCCGTGAGCCTATCTCTAGCATGTCTATTCCTGTTGTCTCAAAACATTTCAAAACTACTGAGCTCAGTTTATAACTTGATATGTGGGCTTCTTTTAGGATTAAGAACAAACTGCAAAAAATAATAACTTGTGTTCTCTTTTGTCAAACACTATCACAGTTTAGTCACCTTTAGTTATTTCCTATTGAAAAAGCTTTAAAATTTATATAGAGCTCTCTCTGTTTACAATCATGCCTGGGATGTGTGTAGTAATCAAGCTTTCCTTAATGTAAAAAGAAGAAAAAAGAGAGAGAGACTTTTGTAAAGTTGCCTGATTATTGGATTCTGTGCTAAAATCACACAAACCTTCAAGTGGGATAAGATCTGAGTCTGGAACTGGCGTGGCCCCGCCCTTCATTGAGGAAAGTGAAGCCGCGCAGGAGAGGACATTCTCTCTCCCTGGCCACCCACGCGTGAGAGCAGTAAAACCAGACCCAGAGCTGTCTAGCTCGCAGCCGCACTTCCGACCACGCCTCAGCACCTCCCTTCTCGGGAGCTAAGTCTTTGCTGGCATTTGTCTTCAGAAAACTACTGAGAAAAAGTGCAAGTGTTTAGTTTCCCCTTTAAAGTTACCAAAAATACCCCCTTTCCATTAGCACAAAACTTTTTACCTGCTCTTCTTAATTGAAGAAGCTCTTGTAGCAAACACAGATCAGAGTATCACTTTGGGGCACCCCACCCCCCACCCCAGACTCAGCTCTGGAGAGCCTGGCATTGACCCGGGAGCCTTCCCCGAACATAAACAGCTGGTGAGCCTGTATTCTGTAAGCTATGTATATTGTATTCTGTATTCTCACGCTAAAGGAAACTAGAGAATATCAAATGTTACTAAGAAAATCGTTCAGAACAGGAAAATGCATCTGGGATGTTACACCGAATTTTTCAATAGTGCGAGTTCACACTGCGTGTTGAGGAGTATTTCGAGTATAAACGGAAGCTCTCGGTTCAACCCTGTTTTTGTATGAGGGTCAACAGGATGCTGCTTCTCTTTGGGAAGTTTGACCGGAGCACTAGAGCTGAGTGTGACATTAAGGAATCAAAACCCCCGCCCCTCCTCCCTAGTGGCGCAACAGGCTAAGCGCAGCACTGTGAAGCTGTCTGCAGCTGCTTTAGCACTAGTTCGATCCCCAGCCAGGGGGTTGACCCACGTGGCGCAGCAGGGGATAGGTGCAACAGTGTTTTCATGGAAGGGCGGGTGGGGGTGGGGTGCACAAGTTGCCATGCGAGCCTCAGGAGAGACTATCACTCACAGCACGAACTTCAGTGATGGCTCCCCTGAGACACGGCCATCTAGGTTAAGTCCCGAGAAATATGAGTCCTGGAGCGCAGGTGGGCATTTGCCAGGCACAGAAACGTGTGCTGGAGAGAACTGGCCCCCGAGCCTGCACACTGTCCCACCGCAGGGCAAGGCTAGCAGCAGCCCCTGGGAAGGGCAGGGGCCAGGGAGCCCCTAGACCACAGTGTCTCTCCACACCCTGGGGCAAGATTTCTAAGGCATCGGAAGCATCAGAGCAAAAGGTCATCAAACGTCTCATCTGGAGACCACTGGGCTGAGGTGCAGGTCAAGGGGCGGGTGGATGGTGGGTCCCGCTTTGCCTGGGGCAGTCCTGGATTCTGGCTGCTGCCCCAACACCCGCTGTGGCGCCCCCTCCACGCCCGACGTGCTGGCTGTGAGGGACCCTCCAGTCCTGCAGGCCACCTGGCCTCCAGCCTCGGGCGCAAGCCCCACACCATGCACCAGCCGCTAAGTGCGTAGCTTTTCCTTGATTAATTGTTCACTGTGTCAGGTTATGGTTATCGTGGACACTGTTTTGCCTCATCTGCCTTGTTTTAAAGGTAACGCAAAAGGTAGTTTTAAAAAATCTCTAAAATTTGTAGCCGCCAGCCCTTCGGTAATGCCTTGAGAAATGTTGCCGCTATAGTTCAGTGAAAGGGCCAAACAGCCCCCGCTGTGCACAATCTAACACCATGAGGACAAGAAGGTCAGGGCCAGATTAGCAAGACAGCAGATCCTGGCACGTCCGCAGTGAGGCGAATCATGGAGGATTGGTAAGGTGGTGAAATGAGGGGTGGATAAGAAAGTGCTTTGCTAGCATGTAGGATAACCCAGCTATTAGTAATAAGGTCAGTTGCTTCATTTCTGCTGGTTCAAGAACCTCCTCTCTGCCCAATGTTCTGAGACATCACATCTGCCCCCATTTTTGTGGGAGCCAAATGGTGCCCAGGAGCCTGGACCTGGCAGGACGGGAGAGTCAGACCTACCACACCAGTGGAACAGAGTTGGGGCACTGACCCTCCTCAGTAACCCACACCCCTAAGGGGCTGACGTGGCAGGGTGCTCAGGCCTAGGAAGCAGCGCTTTAAAGCTGCTGAGTCATCTGCAAGAACCCTTTCTTGAGGCAGCTCCGGCCCCCCCACCCACCAAACACTTGTCTTGGTGGGTCTGAGGCTCGGGATGCACCTGATTCAAGTCTGCTTGGGTTGAGGAAAGGGTGAGACCTTGCCAGTGGTGCCTGTGTGTGCTGGAAATGCCCTGGGCAGTAGGCAAGGGCCTGGGCCTCCATCCTCCCTCTTCCACACTGCTGTACTTCAGGCACGCATCTCCTCTGTGATCCTCCATGCCCAGCTGCACACTGCCACACACCAGGAGCCCTCAGCTGTACCACCCCAACCAGGTCTGGCACAGTCCCAGAAACAGCCTGACGGGTGAGGCTTTTCGCTCGTCTGACAGTGGCAACGAAGGCCTAAAAGCGGTGGCATCTGGGCGGAAGGCTGAGCCAGCCCACTTGACATGGGCCGAGAGCACACACTTCCGAGCCGTGACTCGTCCCAGGTCCTGAACCTCGGCAATGGGGAGGGCGAACGCCTTCTGCCTGGAAGGGGGTGGGCAGGAGACAGTGACACTGGCTGGAAGCTTCACAGTGCCAGAAGCAGACCCCTCCTGGGCCTGAGTCTCAGCCGGGGGAGGCCACCCTGGAAGTGAGCCAGACACTAAACACTCCCCTGCTCTCTCCAGGGGTTGTGTAACACCATCTCTGAAACCAGCAATGCCACATGCATTGTGAACCCCAACGCAGCCCAAAAATGGCCTCACAAATACTCTGTCCTGAGGAATCAGCAACATTGTGTCCCCGAGGTGATCCCCTGACTCCCAACACACCAAACCCTTCTTAGCAAGTTATCTTCACTTTCCCAGTCTGGCTGCAAGACGGATTCGCTGCTCCCAGGGGACCAAGCAGAAGGTGCGGACCTGGGGCAGTGAGCCACAGGGCCGACTCCCTCCCTGTGCTGAGAGGGCCTGGGCCGCTGGGTCCCCACCTCCACCCTCCAGCCTGCTCAGTGTTAAGGATGGCCCCGAAGAGGGAACTCTCCAGCCCCCTCCTCCCACTTTGCTTACCTGGGTAGACAGTTCTCCTGGAAAATGCAGAGCCAGGGAAAAGGAAACCAGGGTGTAGAAGGACCTAGACCGAAGCAGCCCTCTGTGGGTAGCAGCAGCGCCTCACCTGAACGCCCCGCCCGCCCACCTGACCACTCCCAGCCTCTCTGTCCCGCCCACCGCGGCCCGCTCAGCTTACTCAGCCTCTTGGCAGCTCAGCTGTGATTCAGACCGAAGTTGCTGTTGTCTGCACAGCTCCGGAGGCCGCGGACAGGCTGGGGCAGGAAGGGCTGTCTCAGATCCTGCCCAGGGCTAAATGCATGCACACAAACACACATAAATACGGGCAGCGCTAGCGGCCCACTGGGACTGGAGATGAAAGTGTATGAATCCAAAAGAATATGTGATGCAAGACTGTTCCATACTGCTCAAAAATGGGGGGGG
>NW_004567117.1:40905450-40912144 GCF_000260355.1 Condylura cristata | reverse complement strand
AGGAGCGTGTTCTGCTGGAGGCCGGAGAGGCCACTACCTGTGAAAAGAGAGGTGGTCAAGAAGCAAGGAGCGACGTTGGAAGGGACCAAGCTCTCCGCAGAAATTGCTTGATGGGCTTCCCAATAAAAATGGTCGTCAGGATGGCACAGCGTTGCCTGCCATCTCTCTGCCTGATCTTTGCAGCTCTTCACAGAGCTGCGCAGTTTCCTGCCTTCCTGCAACTCCTTTTGTCAATGAGACCTGTGCCCCTCTGTTCCAACCTGCTCTCAGGAAAGGACTCGGAGCGAAAGTTCCTCCGCTGTGCTCCCAAGCACTGCTCGCCTGTCCTTTCATAGTAACATCAGTCTGCAGTCTCCGCTGTTAAAGGTCGGGGTCAAGCCCCTTCACGGGTGTAAGCCAAGGCTGCACGGACTCGCGGGACAGGCTCACTCAATGAATGCTTGGGGAGAGAGGAATGCAAGCAGTTCAACTCGCTAGCGATGACGGGGCGATGCCCTCGCTGTCCTGTCTTGGGCTTTTATTATTAACCAGGATCAAAGCCATCAGCTGCATGAGCCGGGCTCCCGGCTTGTGATGGCAGCCATCCGTGAGCAAGTGGAGGCAAGAAGAGCTTAAGCGGGAGATGTGGGCAGAAGCGCTGTCAGAAGGCCCTGTGTGTTTATAGCGGGAAATGTGGATTTGGGGCAGGGAGGTAAACCTGAAATTGAGTGTGCCAGTCGTGGCTTGAGACATCTGCTGCTTCGTCGCTCTAATCTGAGCATCTCCATCAGTAACACGAGACGTGTGTGTCTGTGTGTAGGCAATGACACTCCAACAGTGGAGGCTATGACCCGCCCTTGCTGCTTCCTCAGGCAGGTGGAGACTGGAGGATAGTGATAATGGACACAAGGCCGAGGCACAAAACTCACGTCTCATTCCCTGCGATCCGTTACTGGACGCCTACTCCATGCTCGCTACTATAACTGAAAGATTTTCAGAGACTTGCGATCAGCGAGTGTTTTCCATTCTGCCTTTGGGAGTTTGCATTTTCTCTACAGCAATCCTGTGGGTAATCGTCTAAACAGGGCAGAGAGACTTCCAGTGACAGCAGCTCAACAATGTCCAAAGAAGCCAGACTATCATCTGAATGTTTTAAAGTTAGAAGCACCATCAAGGTGGGGGTACAGGACATCGTCCTTCTCCCCAAAGAGTTTACAAGTAGTACAATGGGAACAAAAAAAAAAAAACTTAAAGAATTCAGGAAAGGTGGTGATATTAAAGAGAATTTTTTGGACAAAAGTTCAGAGATGAGTGAGATCCTGGGGCCTGGGAGGACTGAGGAAGACTTCCTGTAGGGAGTGTCATTTGACACCAGGAGACCCTCTGGGCTGAGAGCAAAGCCTCATGGAAGGTCTAGTGGACAGATATGGTACAGCCTTAAGAGGTTAAGGAGAGCAACCCTGTCAAAAGAATTCTTATTACAAAGAGAAACAAAAAAAATGTACAGGCACAACTACACCAAAACAAAGCCTAGAAATCGGACTGCAGAATTGAGGTGGGAGAGGTCAGCCCAAAGGGGTGAAGGCCCAGTGGACTGTGGTGGACGACTGTGGGAGCTTTGGCGGTGGTGTGGTGTGGAAATACACACCTGAAGAGGTGTGAACCTGGGCCCCTGAACCATGGCAGTGCTGTGCGCCAGTGTTACCTCAATAAAAAAAAAAAAAAAAAAGGCCCTCCCTGTGGTGCAGCGGGTTAAAGCACTGCACTGAGAAGCTAAAGCCACTTCCGAATGAGTTCGATTCCCGCCTGCCCCGGAGGTGACCACATGGCGTGGCAGACCTCTCCTGGCCCGCCTGCTGCTCCCCTCAGCAGTGTACTTTGTCGGTCTGCCTGTTCTGCTTCCCACTCTGTCTCTGGTGAATCTTCTCACCCTCCGCATCTCTGGCCTGTACTCCAGTTCTGTACGAATAAATAAATAAATCTTTTAAAAAAATACAATATTAAAAATAGTATGTAAAATGAGTAGTAGGTAAGAGCAACAACTTTTATTCTGTAGTATTGACTTTATGTGTGAGATGCCATGCATGTATGCAAAATGATAGGAAGGAAAACCTCACCGAAGCATTATGAAGGTCATAACCCAAGTGTACTGGTTTTTCACTTTTATTGGAAAAATGTAGAGGTTTTGTTCTCCCATTAATATTCATACATTTATAAAACTTTATCTAGAACAAATGGTATTCAACTTATAATCAAAAGGAACTTAGTGAAGATGGTGAATAATGTGTCAAAATCCTCTCTTAAATATGTGTTTGTAGTGGTCTTGACAAGATCAGCAGCATATTGGTTTAATTTGACATAAATAAGTAAAATTAAATGATAAACCAATGTTGATTTGAGTATATGTGCTGGTATAGTCTGGATGCTGAAGCGGGCACCCAATGATGATTTTAAACCATTGTTTAGAAGAAACATTCTTGTAGTATCTCTGGAAAAGATAAAACCAAAGTCTTTTCTTTTCATCAAACAGGTGCAACAAGTCTCAAGTGTGACATCATTGACTATTCAGTGGTAAGATATCAAAACTGCAATTCTACTTGATTGTAAAGAAGAGCAGGAATGCTCTTCTCCATGGCAGTTACATAGTTCAGTCTTTTAAACACCACCTAAAAGATCACAGAAAACAGGAAGACAGTGGAGTAATGTAAGCAGTTCACATTCTAAAATCCCACACTTCAAATTGTTAAGGGGAAGGGTGTCCTAAAGGAACTCTGCAGTCTTGTGGACCCCACCCCCTACTCCAGCGTTCTGGACTCTACCCCCTACTCCAGTGATTGGAAACTACAACTCCCAGCAGCACCAGGGAGTGAACTGTGAGGGCCCAAGGGCGGAGCTAGCAGGAATTCTGGGACTGTGGGGGATAAATAGGGCGCCATTTTCTTTGGTGCTCTCACTGGGGAAATGGCTCTCTGGATGGAGTGACTCGGGGCTTTCAGTTTGTTTGTTACCAAAGCGCCAAGTCACCCAAGTGGGTAAGATATTCTAGTTACTTTGTATCCCTCCCTCTTTCCCTGGGTCATTTCCTTTTCCTTTCCCCTTTTGTAAATAAACCCATTATTGACCCTTTTGTGTGTGTCTGCAGTACAACTGAATTTTAAGCGCGTGGGTGAGGCCCCACAGACAGCCCAGTTCACACTGGGGTGCCCTGTAACAAAACTAGTTTCTGGAACGCATGACAGCTGGATGATATTAGGAGAGAATGACCTCAAAAATTTCTCCCACTATCAGTGTATAGATATTATTCTGCTTTCTAGCTTCAGTTGGACACTTGGATTGGAGTCTATGATTGATTAAATTAGGATTTGTTTATTTTGTTAGATCTTGCAACAGATATTAGGAAAAATAAGACCCAGTTCTGGGCTTGGTGGAGACTAACTGAGCTTTAAATTTCATTTAGTCTGAGGTTTTATAATCACGAAGGTATAAAAAATACACACACTGGGCTCTCCCTGGTGGCGCAACCAGTTAAAGCACCACATTATGAAGCTTTCTAAAGCCACTGCTTTCTGAGTCACTCCCTGCCAGGGAGCTGACCCACATGGTGCAGCAGACCTCTCCTGTCTCCCAGCTGCTCCCCGTAGCAGCGGATTTCAGTGGATCTACCTGTTCTGCTCCCCACTCTGTCTCTGGTGAATCCTCTCACCCACCACACCTCTGGCCTACACCCCAGTTCTGTACGCATAAGTAAATAAAATCTTTTTAAAAAAAAAAAAATACACATCCTGGCTCTCCCTGGTGGCGCAGCAGGTAAAAGCACAGCACTGAGAATCTGGAGCCACTTCCGCATGAGTTCGATCCCCGCCTGCCCCGGAGGTGACCACATGGCGTGGCAGACCTCTCCTGACCCGCCCGCTGCTCCCCTCAGCAGTATACTTCATCGATCTGCCTGTTCTGCTCCCCGCTCTGTCTCTGGTGAAGCCTCTCACTGCCTCTGAGCCTCTGGCCTGTACTTCATCGATCTGCCTGTTCTGCTCCCCGCTCTGTCTCTGGTGAAGCCTCTCACTGCCTCTGAGCCTCTGGCCTGTACCCCAGTTCTGTATGCACAAATAAATAAATCTTTAAAAAAAAAATACACATCCTATTAGCTCTGAGATGGAATGCTGCCCGAGCCATGAATTAGTTAATAGTCAATTAGAGCTCAAAATAAATAAATATTACGTCCTGAAGAAAATGCCTCGAAAGAACAATGTTTCAGTTACATTGTTCTATGGATCTGCAAGCAACAGACTTGGGCCTGGTCATGCTAACAGCTCAAAAGGCAACAATAACAAATAGCTTTATTATGATCCTACACTGTGTATAGTCTCATGACAAGTCATTCTAGAGCACCTTGATCTTCCTTTTGATGAAATTTTGAACCTATAGAAAGCAAACAAAAACCAGATTTTAGAGTTATCTATATAATATAGTTTTGTATTTGTTTCTTGCCTTCTAACCTCAGTAGGGAATTTTTCTAGTTTTCTGAGTGATATATCAATAAATTTATAATATTATCTGGCATATTGTAAATGTTCAATAAAATAACTACATAACAAAAGAGTGAGAATAACATCGCCTGAGAATGAAGCGGAGGCATAATTTTGCTTAAATAATAATGAATGCCACCTGCAAGTTGGAGTCAGCCTGACATTTCCTTTAATACCAGCTGTTTTGTCCAATTCTCTCTATAGACACTCAAGACCCCTCTAACTGATTCATCTTACTTTCTATCCATAAAATAAATGTTTCCTCAAAAATATTTAGTAGGAAATGATATATTCATTTCTTGTAAAAAGCATTTGTTATATTATCCCCAAAATAATCTGGAATCTTGTTTCCATTTTCCTTGACCCAAAAAACATATTATGACCACATATTAAAAAGAATCGAAAGGGGGCTTTCAATAGTGATGCAACAGGTTAAGGTGCAACACTATGAAGCTGGTTGCAGTCGCCTCAATTCAAGTTCGATCCCTGGCCAGGGGGGTGACCCACATGGCCTGGCAGACCTCTCCTGTCTCCCTGCTGCTCCCCTCATTCAATCTACCTGTTCTGCTCCCCACTCTGTCTCTGGTGAAACCTCTCACCACCCTTGTACCTTTGGCCTGTACCCCAGTTCTGTGTGCATAAATCAATATTTAAGAAAATAAAATAAAAAGAAAAGATTAATTGGGGGGGGGAATTTAGCTACAAGAATGAATTTATCATACTATTTTATCAACAATAATTTTCTCTAGCTCTTTTTCAACAAAAGTAATCATCAGTCCAAATATTTAATAACCTAGGAGACTGTTTTGTGGGTGCCTTTTCTTACCTATACGTTGAAACATCACAAACATTATACCTTGATTACTCAGCATTCAGACTGAAGTATGACTTGACACACCCAGCCACTCCTGGGACAACTCAAAGGAGCTTTGTTTTAGCATGCTCAGAATCATTCTCTCTCTCTCTATCTCTCTCTCTCTCTCTCCCACTCCCTCCTCCTCCTCCTCCCCCTCCCCTCTCTCTCTTCTCTCTCTTCCCCTCTCTCTCTCATACACACACACCCCTTTTCTAAGAAGTTCAGTTTCAACCACAAATGGTTAAGTCCTCTTCCCAGATACTACAAATTATCCCCCCCACCCCATAAGTGAAATTCCCATCCATGTACATGACATCTCTCCCCTACCACAGAATAGTAATGATAACCTAGCACATTGCCAACAATTCACAGGATTGCACAATAATGATTCCCACCTAGTCGCTGAGAGCTTTATCTCCTTTTCACATGTGGAGACACTGAGTCAGGAAACATAAACGACTCTGCCTTTGAATTTCTGAGGCAGAAGGAACTTGTCTTCAAAGCCCCAGATGTATAATCCTTTTACTCCCATTTTGAGAGTTGACAGCTCACCATGCTTTTATACATTAACTTCTAGGATTTGAAGTCTAAAATTCTGTGTAGAAATTCATATTCAATGATAACCTGTAATGGAAAATAGCTTACATAAAGTTTCCTACTGAGAAACAGACTTAAGAAAAAAATAAAATAAAGCAATTAAACCCAACTGCACAGTAAAAAATTAAATAGCAGGACGGTAATTAAGCCACAAATCACCAGACTGTCAATGGCATAATTTGTCTTTAGAATCTTGAATATGCTCATCCTTAATCCTTAATCCTCACTAATCCACACTGTGTAAAAGCACATCCAAGAAGAAAATTCACATCAAATCACTTGGATTCAGTTTTTGGAAGTAGAGAAAAAGGAGGTGACACTGTGGGAAAGAGAATTTGTCTTGGGTCAGCTCTGAGCCTTCCTCCAGCACTGAGCTGGTGAATCACCCTTCCGCTGGGCCTCAGAACCCAGTAAACAGATGTGAGGACTGCACAACTGGTCCTTGTCCTCCTTTCAGATGTAAAGTTCCCGGCCTACTTTCACCTAACTTTGAAAGAACTCAGTTACTCCTGAAAATTAGTAATAGGAAATGCATTTGAAGATAACATAAAAATGAAATGAAAATTAAACAGATGGTTCTTTAATGACTAAATTTTAACTCATTGGGAATAGAAACACATGATCCAGTGACTTCACATTCATTTCATTATTTGAATAAATAAAAGATTTCATAATCTCTTCATTCATAAGCCTTGTAGGACAAAAGCAACAAATGTAAGAATCCAGATTTTTAAAT
>NW_004567117.1:40902277-40904795 GCF_000260355.1 Condylura cristata | reverse complement strand
CCTCCGGGGCAGGCGGGGATCGAACTCATGCGGAAGTGGCTTTAGTTTCTCAGTGCTGTGCTTTAACCCGCTGCGCCACCAGGGAGGGCCAGCTTCAGTAATTTTAACAGAAAAACTACAAACCCATCAATAAGGAAATAACTAAAAATAAGTTTCCAAAGAATAATGTTCATAATATTAAGTTGTAGAACAATAGGTTTTAAAAAAGCCATCTGTGTATTTAGGGATCTTATTATTTCTTGCTATTGTTGGATTTTATATTAAAAAATTACCTGTGTGTGTACGTAGAAGACAAAGCAAAGGCAAAGAATAATTTTATATTATTGCTGCTGAAATTAAAGGTGAACTTTCAATCTTTTTCTTTAGTTTTCTGTATCTCCTACCATGTATCATTTCTTATGATTTAAAAAATGTTATCTCTTTGCAAATCGTTTTCAAAAAGGTATCTGCTACAAACTGGCTTTTGCATAATAAACCTCTCTATAGATCACTATGTGGGTACAATAAACATTTTTCATTTTAGTTGCTAACAAAGGGCTACCCAGCTTTAAAAATAAAAAAGTTTCCCAAGAAGTAGATATTCAAAAATAGAAAAGAAGTAGAAATTCCAGAACATCCTGAAGGCAGACTGGGGATACTCAGCCATCCCGCAGAAGCTGGTCCGCACCCCTGATGAGCCACGGTCCCAACCCCTCCAGAGATGACCCAGGACAAGGATGACAGCAGCCCCAGACACCTGCAGGGGCACCCCTGTCCCAGTGGGGAGAGCGAGTGAGAACAGGCCTGACCCTGCAGCTGCCTCCTCCTCCCTCCTCTGAGTACCTGCCAAGGTGCTGACACCCAGGCCGAGGTCTCGGCTCACCACGGGATGCAATGAAGCATAGCAAGTAATAAAAAGAAAAGATTAATTGGGGGGGGGAATTTAGCTACAAGAATGAATTTATCATACTATTTTATCAACAATAATTTTCTCTAGCTCTTTTTCAACAAAAGTAATCATCAGTCCAAATATTTAATAACCTAGGAGACTGTTTTGTGGGTGCCTTTTCTTACCTATACGTTGAAACATCACAAACATTATACCTTGATTACTCAGCATTCAGACTGAAGTATGACTTGACACACCCAGCCACTCCTGGGACAACTCAAAGGAGCTTTGTTTTAGCATGCTCAGAATCATTCTCTCTCTCTCTATCTCTCTCTCTCTCTCTCCCACTCCCTCCTCCTCCTCCTCCCCCTCCCCTCTCTCTCTTCTCTCTCTTCCCCTCTCTCTCTCATACACACACACCCCTTTTCTAAGAAGTTCAGTTTCAACCACAAATGGTTAAGTCCTCTTCCCAGATACTACAAATTATCCCCCCCACCCCATAAGTGAAATTCCCATCCATGTACATGACATCTCTCCCCTACCACAGAATAGTAATGATAACCTAGCACATTGCCAACAATTCACAGGATTGCACAATAATGATTCCCACCTAGTCGCTGAGAGCTTTATCTCCTTTTCACATGTGGAGACACTGAGTCAGGAAACATAAACGACTCTGCCTTTGAATTTCTGAGGCAGAAGGAACTTGTCTTCAAAGCCCCAGATGTATAATCCTTTTACTCCCATTTTGAGAGTTGACAGCTCACCATGCTTTTATACATTAACTTCTAGGATTTGAAGTCTAAAATTCTGTGTAGAAATTCATATTCAATGATAACCTGTAATGGAAAATAGCTTACATAAAGTTTCCTACTGAGAAACAGACTTAAGAAAAAAATAAAATAAAGCAATTAAACCCAACTGCACAGTAAAAAATTAAATAGCAGGACGGTAATTAAGCCACAAATCACCAGACTGTCAATGGCATAATTTGTCTTTAGAATCTTGAATATGCTCATCCTTAATCCTTAATCCTCACTAATCCACACTGTGTAAAAGCACATCCAAGAAGAAAATTCACATCAAATCACTTGGATTCAGTTTTTGGAAGTAGAGAAAAAGGAGGTGACACTGTGGGAAAGAGAATTTGTCTTGGGTCAGCTCTGAGCCTTCCTCCAGCACTGAGCTGGTGAATCACCCTTCCGCTGGGCCTCAGAACCCAGTAAACAGATGTGAGGACTGCACAACTGGTCCTTGTCCTCCTTTCAGATGTAAAGTTCCCGGCCTACTTTCACCTAACTTTGAAAGAACTCAGTTACTCCTGAAAATTAGTAATAGGAAATGCATTTGAAGATAACATAAAAATGAAATGAAAATTAAACAGATGGTTCTTTAATGACTAAATTTTAACTCATTGGGAATAGAAACACATGATCCAGTGACTTCACATTCATTTCATTATTTGAATAAATAAAAGATTTCATAATATCTTCATTCATAAGCCTTGTAGGACAAAAGCAACAAATGTAAGAATCCAGATTTTTAAATATACAGTAAAAAGAACTTCAATACACTTACTTAGAATGTAAGTTGGTCAACTCACATTATCAGATAGTGTGATAATGTTACTTTTTAACATCCATCTTTTTT
>NW_004567117.1:40897864-40902177 GCF_000260355.1 Condylura cristata | reverse complement strand
ATCGAACTCATGCTGAAGTGGCTTTAGCTTCTTAGTGCTGTGCTTTAACCCGCTGCGCCACCAGGGAGGGCCCAGATAATGTTTTCAACTTTTACTCGTTAAACATCATATCCGTGGGTTTAATCTGAGATCAAATGGATCCACTCATGTGGACAGTGGCACATACTGTGGGCAATATAAGAAGCACTGCCCCAGTAAGCTTCTAGGTCATAAGGAGACTCGATGACCAAGAGACTGGAGGAAGCTACCGAGCTCAGGAGCATGAAGTTGGCTGGTTTCCTTGGAAAAGGGCATTTCCCAAGAAGTTTCCAAGGACTTTGGGGAGAGAGGGAGAAATATACAGTCCTCTGTATGTAAGCCCCACCCCAAACACACACAGTCTGTGAAGTTTCCACTTTCTTCACTTGATTCCGGATGCCTTATAAACAGTGAACAACAGCAAAAGAGTCAGTGTGAAAAACAAGAGACACCATGGAATTTATGAGAAGCAAGAGAGTTAAAGTTTTGAGAAAGGTAGTATTTGTTTAATATTTTTATTGCACTTCATATTAAAAATTGGATATTTGTCTTACCGTCACTATGATCATTTATGTAATGATGCTTTAAGGTTATATCTTTTTATGGCTTACCCAGCCTTTCCCCCAAAGCAATTTCATCTAGATCATCTCTTTCAATGTCAGTTATGTAACATGATTCCAATTTTACAAATAAGGAAAGTGTTTTTAGAAATTCAACTAAGTGCCAGGTTAAATCAAGTTGACATCCAGAGCTCACACTTCAAAGCCCAAAACTATACAAACACCACACCACCCACCCCTGATAAAAAAGAGAGAGAGAGAGAGAATGATAAAAAAAAAAATAATGATGATGATGATGGCAATGATGGTGAGCTCTTTGCCAGGGTTCTTGATGCAAAGTTGCTCCAAACAAAAGCAATTACAGTTGCTGACGTCTGTCTTCAGCATCATGATGTTTCACTGGCCAAAATGACACTGACTAGTCTCCACAGCGGAAGCAATCAGCGAACAAGGGCAAGTCAGTGAAATGGACACCTGCTTTCCATGACATACGTAGCCACGCAGTGTCAGCGAGAGAGCCCCTTGTCAGCAGCTCTAGACAGAGGCAGCAGCATCAGCTGGACAGAAAGGAACTTGACACTGCTCACAGAGTCCTCCCAGAGTTGTAGCACTGAGTTGTCTCCAAACCAACTCAACTGGTTCTAAGGGAAAGCACATGATACCCAAAAAATAGGGCCTGGTTGAAGAAAAAAAAATACAGTTGAACCTTTAAGAAACAATTATGGAGTCCTAATTATAGCTCAAAATTGATAGAAAATCAATGAATCAAGGCTACATTGCAAGTTGTCTTGTCACATAAAGCCCAACCCCCATGCAGATGCAGGTAGCAATAAGCTCTGAACTTGCCTTCTCATGTGCTCGATGCCATCTTTGGCCGGAGAGGCAGGGCTGCCCCTTGCTGGCTCCCCACACACCCCTCTGTTGAGGAATCATGATTCTTACACATCCTAAACCAAAGTGTAATGTCAGCTATGGCACGTGTTAATATTATAAAGATTAAGATTTGTTCTGTTCGTGTACAATAATGCATCCTTGATACTCAACCTACTCTTTTCAAGTTCATAGTATGCCAGGATTTGATGTGCATCTGAAGTCTACTTACTATTGCCAGTGCTGATGTCACAGGAAGAATCAGCCAGAGCCTGAGGGAAGTGAAGGAAGTCTTTGAGGAGATTTGGAGGAGGAGGAAGCTGTGTAAGACCCTTCCTCCCTCCTCACCACCTGTCTGGATGATTTTAAGGATGTCGTTAAATATCGAGAGGCCCCAACATCAAAACTGGCTTTAAGTTAAGCAAAGCAGAAATGCAGTCCCTTAAAAAAGTCAATAAATCAGTTTATTGGCACAAAATTTGAGAATTAAGTAGAAGAAACATGAGGTGCAAGTAAGCAGAGATTTTTCACCTACCAAGCCAACCATGAGGCATTTGATTTTTGAGTTAAAAGTTTACAACAGGGGTATTAATGGTTCTTGTCAAGGAGAAAATAGTCACATCATCAGAAACCACCAGAGGCCTTCACTGGTGGCACTAGGGGTTAAAAGCACAGCACTAGGAAGCTATCACCAGCCACTACATCATGAGTTCAATTCCTGGCCAGGGAGTGACCCACATGGCACAGCAGACCTCTCCTGTCTCCCAGCTGCTCCCCTCAGCAGTGCACTTCAGTACATCTGCCTGTTCTATTCCCCACTCTGTCTCTGGTGAATCCTCTCACCCCCTGCATTTCTGGCCTGTACCCCAGTTACTATGCATAAATAAATCTTTTTTTAAAAGAAAGAAACTCACCAGAGAACTTTTAGGTGAGGAGGTGCTAGATTAGGTGACCCAGCATCTTGGGTGACCCAGAAAGAAGCTTCTTTCTTTCTTGAAACACGCCTTGTGTTTTCCTTACTCTTGCACCACTGACAATGCATTGTGCTGAGGAGGGAAATTCACCCCAGGTCTAAACAATTATGAGCCATTGGGGCAATTAGTCTGGGTGGGGAACACGAGTTTTGCACATTTCAGCACCAAAGCATTGAGATTACTTGAACTTCAACATCTCCACAGTAAACAAGCCAAGAGCCAAGCCTGACATTGAGGAGACTGAGCAGAAGAAACACACACATTTATTTGGTTTTTGTTTGTTTGTTTGTTTAAAAAATCTTGTTGGTTCCAGGCTCACAAATGCATATGATCTCCTGGCAGAAGCTGAGGTGGTTCAAAGTTGAATACAGAGAGTATCCTTATGTGAGAAGCAAGGAGCATACACAAGAGTTCTAACTTCGAGGAAAACTTGCTGCCATCTTCCAGCCACCAGGTGCACTAGAGGCATCTGAACTTGATAGAGAGGGGCGTATCCTTGTCACACCACCACGATGCCCACAGTGGCAAACGTGCCACATTATTTGTCAAGGCCTTGTTCAGGGGAAGGATGTCCTAAAGGAACTCTGCAGAGTCTTGTGGACCCCACCCCCTACTCAGCTTTCTGGACTCCACCCCCTACTCCAGTGACTGGAGACTACAACTCCCAGCAGCACCAGGGAGACAACTGCAAGGACCCAAGGGCGGAGCTAAGCAGGCATTCTGGGACTTTGGGGGATAAATAGGGCGCCATTTTCTAAGGCCCTCTCTCCCTGGGGAAAGGGCTCTCGGGACCACGTGACTCAGGGCTTTCAGTTAGTTTGTTACCAGAGCTCTGAGTCAGCCTAGCCGGTAAGATATTCCATTTACCTTGTATCCCTCTCTCTTTCCCTAGATTGTTTCCCTTTCCTTTCCCCTTTTGTAAATAAACCCATTATTGACCCTTTTGTGTGCACCTGCAGCACAACTGAATTTTAAGCGTGCAGGTGAGGCTCCACAAACGGGTGGCCCAGTTCACACTGGGGTGCCCTGTAACAGCCTGATAAACATTTGCTCATTAGCTACCATGAGCCAGTGTTACAGAATCAACATCTTCCTGACACCCCCAAAGCACAGAGTCGGCACGGATGTCGCCTGGGTCAGGTGTCTCCTTTCTCTGCGGCTCTTCCTCTATCTCCCTTCCACAGTAAGAAGTCTAAAATTAAGTCATACATAAATTATATTCCCATCTTCATGGTGACGCCATCTTAGCTGGGGGCAAGCAGCTCTCATAGCTTCTTCAGGTCTCCATTTTCTTATCTCTAAAATGAGGTTAATAACACCTGCTTGTTGGGGAGATGGGAAAAATAATTAACCCTGAAATGCTTTGAAGATGAGAAGTACCACATTACTCTTTGTGTTTGTTGTCTCCCATAAGATGCCAGGTTTTCCATTTGCACTGGTGTGTTCCTCAGGAAAAGCCAAAGATGAGATGGTACTAAAAGAGCTTGTGTGGTTAGTTCTTAGGAAACGACTAATGGGTCCATTCTTTGCTGTCGGGAAGCATCTGATCTCTCGAACAATTTACTGTTTCGAAAACAAATATGAGAGAGGGGAAAAAAGATGATTTTTCTCTTTCCTATGTACTCAGTCAATAAAAAAATTTCTCTTTCTATATATTCTCCAGTTAATGAATAAACAAAAAATGGCAGAATTAGAACATCAACGATCAACCCTAAATTAACAGGTTTGTGGTATGTGAAGTATATTTCAGTAATGCTGTCATTTAAGAAAGAATGGATGGGCCCTCCCTGGTGGCGCAGCGGGTTAAAGCGCTGCACTGAGAAGCTGAAACCACTTCCGCATGGGTTCGATTCCCGCCTGCCCTGGAGGTGACCACATGGCGTGGCAGACC
>NW_004567117.1:40881562-40896814 GCF_000260355.1 Condylura cristata | reverse complement strand
TTCTTCTAGTGTAGAGGACTCCTCTGTGGGAGCACAGTGCAGAGAGCCACTCCTTTGTATCTTGGATGAAAGGAGCAGTGGGCGGGTCCATGATGACGGTGTCCAGACAGTGCCTGGCTACTGGGAGCTCTGCATGGGTAAAGAGGGAGAAGGCAGAGAGCCCAGTCACTGACCAGCCAAGGGCGTCCTGGTGAGGTGGAGGTGGGAGACAGCTGACGCCACACGTCTCTGCTGAGGCTGTGTCACAGCCATGGCAAACGAGGTGAGGGATTAAGGAGTCTCTTGATAGTCAACATGAATTAATGTTCTGCTGAGAATCAACATAACTATTTTTTTAAAGATTTATTTATTCATGCATACAAGACTGGGGTACAGGCCAGAGGTGCGGGGGTTGAGAGGATTCACCAAGACATAGTGGAGAGCAGAGCAGGCAGATGGACTGAAATACACTGCTGAGGGGAGCAGCGGGAAGACAGGAGCAGTCTGCTGCGCCCTCTGGGTCACTCCCTGGATGGAGATCCAACTCAATGCTGCAGGGACTGTGGACAGCTTCACAGCTGAGAAAAGCAGAAAGCAATTGTCCAAGGTGTCCCCTGCCCAGAAGGAAGTAACTGTCTTTGTGGGAGGGGTCTGGGCTGCAGTGAATGCAGGTCACTCTAGCAGGTGCCAAAGTTTCCTCTAAGTCAGGAGCCCACAAGATGAGTCATCAGGCATGTGACTGTACAAAGCATTATCCATGCCTTCCAGAGACATCTGATTGTCAGCTGAATTTTGGTCCAAAATTGAACCAGAAGTTTGCTTTTGTTTTTCATAGCATCTTTTGGTGAAAGGAGCTACAGGGTACATTAAGAGAGGTCGTCAGCCCTAGACACAAAGCTGGTTCCAACACTCATGAGACATGTTCCTGGACTAAAGACACATGATTTCTGAGCTTCTGTGTCTTCATCTATAGTGGAGAAATGATACCAAACCCAAGGAACCACTGTTCAGTTTAAACAGACACCCTAAATCGTGGTGAAGCCCACTCACTCCCAGGGTGCGACCCAGTGACTTCTGCACAGACTTGCCCAGCCAGAGTCTCTGTGCTCCATCTACATGTTCAAATAAAGCTGGGAGCTTTCAATACAGAGAGTTCCCAACCTTCGCCCCCAGAAATTCTGGTGTAACTGCTTCACAGAGTGGAGCACAGGCAACGGCACTTTTCAAAAGCTCCTGGGGAAGCTAACTAACCAGAGTTCAGAGCCATTGGATGGGGACATTCTCGAATTGTGATCTAGGAGACAGTTCCAACAGAATCACCATAGTTGATTATGAATGAGGCTTCCAGAGTGAGGCCAACCTACACCTACTGAGCCAGAATTCCTGTGAGGAGCCCCAAAATCTCCATTGTTAACAATTACAGATTTTTAAGATATAAAATTCAAGACCAGAAGAAGAGGAGGAGAAGGGGCGTGGGTGTAAGCAGTGCTTCCTAACTCTGACTGACGTGAACTTCTGTGAGCTGCACCCCAAAACTAGGTGTGAGAGAAAGAGAGAGATGCCTTCAGGTGTCTGAGGTTTGGGGACTCTCCTCCAGACTGCCAGCACTTCTATCATTCAGATCTAAAGGACTGAGTGATAGATATGATCCCGGATCCAAAATCTATATTCAGAACATTCTTCAACCAACGAACTATCACATCTCAAATTAAAAGCTCAGCGGCGCCAGTTAGTGGGGTACTTAAGCCACTTGAAAGTCAGGCAGCAGACGCACTGGCTATTCAAGTAAGGAGGAACCCCAGTTAATAACATGCTGAAGCTCCCCACCTCCCATCTCCTCTTCTGAACTTCTTCCACCTCTCCAGCTTCGAGGAAAGAAAAGACCTAGCATTTAATTAAGGCGTTATATTGAGCCAAGAGATCCATTAGAATTGCATAGTCGTGATGATACATACATGTATATAAAATATGTATATATACCCATATATGTATTTCCCTGTGCATGTACATATATAGCTATACACACATGGTGACAGTGATCGAATTTATTCAAGAGTCTTCCTTTACTGAATTGACTGTTCCGTGAGCAAACTCAACAAACTGACCCAAAGGCCCTATCCTGACCCAGAGGAACGCCCTGTGCCCTGAAGAAGCCATTTATTCCCCTGCCTCTGTGCCATTTCTGTCACTGCACCTGCAACTTCCTTTCCCCTCCCTCCAGGGCTGAACACCTACTCACCTTCAGGGCAGGGATAAGGGAACGCTCCACTGGAGGGTTCTGAGCACCTGAGGAGGTTGTGCCCTGGGGACCCGGCAAAGACCAGCAAGTGGACTCGTGGCAAAATCAGATGCCACAGCCTGGGGCCGGGGTGGCCAGCAGAAAGCAGACCAGGGTGGCCACTCGAGCTGGGGAGAGGAAATCCAGCCTTCATGGCTCCGTGACCCAGCAAGATGCTGCGTGCCTTATGGACACAAGCCTGAAAGTCCCCGGTCTCTCTCTCTCTGCTCGTAGGGCCTCCCAGTTTGCAGTGGAACTGGGCGTCAGCGCAAGGGACTGGAGGACCCTTCCGGCCAAGCACAGGAAGCCTTTGACTGGCCCGGCTGCCTTTAACAGCACTGTCAACATCACCACCAGCAAAGTCTTCGCAGAGAAGGGCACTCACTGGGACATGATGCAAGGGGAAAGCCTGGTGGGAATGACCAAAACCTACCACTCGTTAGCCTTAGATCTTAGAGTTTGCAACTAGAAATGAAGGCCCCCGGTGTTAAGTTTCTTTTGGCTGCAAGTCACAGAAAAGTAGATTTGCCTCAACAGAACAGGGGACAGTACAGGCCCATTTAACCAATGGTGAGCAGGGCAGGACGCAGCCCTCTGCGGGGCCCCCTCCTGCCTGGGTCTCTGCCCTCCCGGCCCGCTGGCCTCCTCTCCTGCTACGCATGGGCCTTCCCCAGGCAGAGGCGTCACACCCTGGGGTCAGCCTTACGTCATAATCCACCTGCCCTGAAGCGCGGCTCTTCCTGCCGCTGGCTCGCTGGCTCGGAACCTCCCTCGGAAGCAGGGCTCAGCTCTAGGCACAGGAGCAACTCCAGCCCCTGCGGCTGCGCCCCCGAGCAGCAGCGTCTGTCCTAGCAGATGCTCAGATGATTCCTCCAGAAAGGGGACCCCTCCCCCTGGGCCTTTCAGAATCTGAGAGGGGAGGGTTGTTGTTTTCATGATTAAGCAATAATTACTCGATGTTACTAAGAAGGCAAGTGTCGCCCCGGATTTTGTCTTCACGAACTGGAATTTTTTTTCTCTTGTGACTTGTAGTTCCTTAAAAATTCAAAATAATTTGTCTTTTCTATCTTGATGACATATTCATGCAAGATATGAGACTTTTAAAAGTAAATGTTGCTCACCTTACTGGCTGATACCACAGGTATTTTACTTTATTATATGCATGATGCATTTAATTATATAATAAAATACTCAGTTTTCCCTTATTCGACCTTGATTTTTTCCCCACTACCTCTAAACCAACAAGGAAATGCTCTTCTCTTTCTGCAAGTCTCCCTCAAACCCAGCCCTCTCCTGCTCCCGACAACCTCCAGGGAGCCTCACAAGAGGAGGCACAGGGTTCTGGAGGCACAGGGCTCTGGAGGCGCATGTGATCGGACATGTTCTCTGCCCAGGGACCCACACAGCACCCAGTGGGAGTTGTCCCAGTAGAAGAGCGCCCCGACAGGCCCCTACAAGCCAGCCAGAGGGTTCCAGTTTCTAGGAATGAATGTATTCTGTTACACATTCAAGTGGAATGTTCCACCAGGGCATGGACAAGCCCTGTCTTCCCTGATCTGGGCTCAGTGCATGAAGTCATACCTTGAGGGCGTCCACTGGAGGAGGAGGTGGGAGTTGGTTAACAAAGGTTCACATTTCACGTCCTGGGTCACCGCAGGAGTGGGGTTCTGAGCTGAACAATGCTGAGTACACCCTCCCATTGTGACAGTCATGCCACCCTAGGAGAAAATGTCAAATGTGACAAGGTACATGTGTGCTTTTCCAGAAACATGTTTACATCCCAAGAAGCCAGAGCAACATGTCTCCCAGGGGATTCATTTCTCTAACTTCCTGTCAGCCTCAGTGAGGGCTCCTTATGTTGGCTGCCAGTGAATGACGTCATCCACGCCTCATTCAGACAGTATGTTTGGAAGAAACTCCACGGGCAGAAACACACTAGGGTGTGTGTGTGTGTGTGTGTGTTTCTGTAAGTCATTGTATGTCTTTAACCTATTGTATTTTCAAATGTCTAGCATTTGTTGACTGAGGGATAAAAAGAAAATAAGTTTCAATACTCAAGAAACAAAAGAAGCAATTAATGTTTATTATCAAGTTGATAAATACAAAATTAATAAATACAAAAAAGTGAGGAATAATTCTTTTAGAACCAAGGTACAAATGGTTCCTAGAACGAAGGTTAAGTTCTCTCCACTCTCAGTTCCTCCATCCCTATCCTCACCCCTATTCTGATTCAGAGCCCCCCAATGCCACTCCCTACCATAACTGGCTCTCAGCGCAAACCTCAGAACCAGTTTCTTCCCAGGCTTTTGCTCTCCTTAGGCACATGCCAGTAAAATAAAAACCCTCTCATTTGGGATGAAGGAGGAGGGAGGCTTGGAAAGGAGCCACACGTGGGTCTATCAGGTGGCAAGTTGGGTCAAAGGTGGGAGATGATAAAGCCCCTATTTAAGTCTACACTCCCCGAGCAGGAGTGAGCAAGCCTCACACGCTGGAGGAGGCCTGAGGGACAGCAAGCTTCTCCCTGATCAGCACGTTCTGCAAGGAACATGGCCACTTGGGGGCCGAGGAGGGCATCTCAACTTGCCACAGCACACCCCTGGGGTCTCCTGCCCCTGGAAGCAAGCCATCAGATTCACCCTCCATCCTGGGCAAAGGAAAAGTGCTCAGAATGATAATGGCGCACGCCGGTACCTTGCTAGAGTGTGACTGAGAGGCATATCGGCCATGCTCATTCCAAATGACGGCGTGTAACTGAACCGACTGATAAATAGCCAGTAATTGTGGGTCTGCGGCCTGTTCGGCCACCACTTTGTTAGCTTCCGTTCTGTATCCCTCAGCAAGGTCAGAATGGCCAGGTCGGTCATACAGAGCAACCCAGCCCTGCAAGGCGCCTTTCCAATCAATCGAGAGCACAACGCTGGGTCACCCTGGGAAGCATGTGAGTGTGCATCACCAGGTAAGACTGGGAATGGCCCGGGGTGGGGGGCGGATAACGGACGGGTAAACTTACTCCTGACTCATACATCTGGAGGTACCACTGGGAATGCCTGGGGGGACGTTTGACTGATGTATAACAAGGAACCCCCAAAGCTGATCAGTGGAAAGCCTTGCTGATAAGGTTGGGGGGACAGGGCTTGATCTCAGTGATGATCCCGAGTCATCAGCAGATGAGAAGCACCTGGAGGGCGGACTCAGCCTGATACTATGATGACAGAGCACACTTTCTAGTTACTTCTTCTGCTTTTCCCTTTTCCTCCTTCCCCTCACAACGGATGCTGGATGATGATTCGATCAGTAAAGAAGCCAGGATTCTGCTCTTGCTCTTCAGCAGCAATCTGTAGCGAGCAGGCGTCTCCACGACTCACCTTCCTTAATCAGGATGGTGCTGTTCACACAACATTTAGTTCTGGATCATGGATTTCTATGCTGGAGCTAAATTCTGTTATCAAAAAAAGTTACATTTTTTGTGTGCTTTCTGCAAGCTAATTTAACCGATCTCTTCAAACGTTTCCTTACTATCTGTCTTACCTCCAAATAATAAATTACGTGCACTTTAGCTTTTTTCCCATGGAAACTCCTCTTAAAATTTTCTCTAAAAGGTGAGTTTTGTCTACTTGTCCATTGAGGGAGGCCTCCCATCACCCCCAACCCCAAGCATGCCCGCTGCACGGTTCCATCACAGTGCCTATTGGATTTAGAATTATGTGACTGGTATCATTTTTGAAGTCAGTGGGCCTGGGGTTCACTCTGGAAAAGGTCTCCCCAGAGCTCCCCTTTCAGTGGCACGTGGTGAGTTCCCTAGGCGAGTTTCTCCACGCAGAGACATCAGTTGTATTTAAAAGAGCAGGTTTACTGCTGGTGGGAATGCAAACTAGTGCAACCACTATGGAAAACTGTTTGGAGATTCCTCTAACTGCTAAAAATGGAGCTTCCATATGACCCAGCAATCCCACTCCTAGGCATCTGCCCAGAAGACACAAAAACACTGATTCAAAAAGACAGCTACCTGCACCCCCATGTTTATTGCTGCTTTCTTTACAATCAGAATGACATGGAAGCAGCCCAAATGCCTAAAAGTGGATGACTGGATTAAAAAGATGCGGTACATACACACAATGGAATATTACTCATCAACGAAAAAAAGAAACACATGCCTTTTGCAGCAACATGGATGGAGCTGGGAAAGATCATGCTTAGTGAAATAAGCCAGAAAGAAAAGGAAAAGTACCAGATGGTTTCGCTCATAGCAGGAGTATAATGCACCAGGCGAGAAAATAATGATAATGATAAACAGCCATATACCAGAGACATTTTGTGGGGGTGGAATGGGGAATGGGATCAGAAACAGTGGGGGTGGAGGAGGGAAATGCACTAGACTATGGTGATGGCACAGGGTGATTTTGTGATGGGAAGCCCAAGGGGATGCAACTGAGATGGAAAAAGGCACAAAATGATGTAAAAATAGACATATTATTTTTTTTTAAAGATTTATTTATTTGTGCGTACAGAACTGGGGTACAGGCCAGAGGCTCAGGGCGGTGAGAGGCTTCACCAGAGACAGAGAGGGGAACAGAACAGGCAGATCGACGAAGTACACTGCTGAGGGGAGCAGCGGGCGGGTCAGGAGAGGTCTGCCACACCATGTGGTCACCTCCGGGGCAGGCGGGAATCGAACTCATTCGGAAGCGGCTTTAGATTCTCAGTGCTGTGCTTTAACCCGCTGCGCCACCAGGGAGGGCCCTATATTATTATTTTTTAAAGAGCAGGTTTATTAGGAAAAGGGGCAGAAGCGTAAGAGACACCTGCACAGACACAGCAGGCAGGAAGCGCTGCCCGAAAGGGACAGGTGTGCTGAGACAGGCCTGCAGGGTCGCATACGGGCACCCTTGAGGAACTGGCCTCTGCTGAGGGGGTCAGTGCAGAGAAGTCCCTGCATGTGCAGGTCACCGGCAGGCAGGAGGCTGCTGCCCTGCGGAGGGAGAGCGCTGGTGAGAAGGACACCTGCCTAGCACAGGTGGGCAGCGGACTGTGGCCTCTCTGTGGGGGCAGAGTTAGGTTTTATCATCTTCTTTCGGTAGGGAGGGGCCCATCTTTGTGGGCGGATGTTGTTCCTTCATCTCCTTATCTTCACCTACAGTTCTGTGCTCCTGACACGCCCTCCAGCATCTGGTAGTTCTTATGGCTGGATGAGTAGCTATGGGAATCCCTTCTACCCCCACCTCCTGCGTAAGTCTTGCGAAGCCTCCTTTCCAATTTCTCTATTCTCATCCTCCATCATGACCATCTCAACTGCTGGATTATGTGATCCATGTCATTTTGACTGTGGCCAGCCCGAGTCCAGTGTGGTACCGGTACTAGTTACTTAGTAGAATCTAGGAGACCCTCGACTTACCTATTTGCAACTCCCAGCCTACACAGATAGACAGAAGCTCCTCTGGAAGGCAGGATAGCATCAAATCACCAATCAAGCAAGCTCCCATCTCCATCATCAATACAGTTATTTTACAGTTAAACAGGTGATTTTTCTTGGAATAGAGCCCACTTTGTCTCAAGAGATCGCTGCTTGGGTCCCACTTCTACAAAGAAACCCCATCTCTACCTGTGACATCCTCCTTCATCGTCAAGAAGAGAACCACCGCCCATGTGCTGGAGCTGGGTCACCGCAGCAGGACTGCGCTCAGACTCCCCTGCCCCACGGCCACAGGTGTGAGGGCTGGTCCAGAAGGTCTGATGCCTGAAAGCTCTCCCTCCACAAGGCCAGCCACTTCCAAAGCCAGAATGGATGTGATGTTCCGCCAACGATAATACAAGGAAAGGACCAGCTTCTAGGCTCTGGCAGGCCAATTTATTCGTGTTTGATGTTACTTCTCTGCACCGATTTCAGACACATTTTGACATGTTACCCTGAGCCCTGAACCCTGAGTAATGAAACAGCTAATTCCATCCCCCAACTTCCTGTCCTTGCTATTAGAGAATCGCTTCGTTCCCAGCTGTCTAATTAACCACCGGGTGGAGGTTCAGCCCCCCCAGCTGAACCTGGGGCTAGTCCAAACGGGGGTGTGTGACCTTTAGAAAGTACACCCCAGATTTCAAAGACATAGTGCAGCAAAAGAATGTAAAATAGCTCATTGCTTTTTTTTTTTTAATATTGATTACATGTGGAAGTGACAATGGTTGGGATACAATGGGTTAAATAAAATACATTTCAAAATTAATTCTGCTTGTTTCCTTTTACTTTGTGACTGCTAGAAAATTGTAAATGGCCCTTGTGGCTTACTTAGTTTTCTATTGAACAGCTTTACTCTGGAGAGAAGCATTTTTCATTTCAAACCAGAGGCTGGAGGCCAAGATTAACTTCACAGATGGTTTCCTAATATGTGCCTTCTCTTGCTACTTCCCTGAGGCTACCACTTCTGACAATTTTCAAGAGGAGAGAACAAAAGATAAAGTCATACTTTTGAATTCCTGTTACCAAGAGAGGGAGGTAGAAAACTGCAGTTTCTGGATGCAACCAGTAGAGGGAGCCCTTACCACACGTAGGATTGTAAACAGCTCCCTGGGTAAAAATTCTTTTCAGAATATAAATTCCTGGTTGCCAGCTGGTTAACAAATGAATCGATTGAACTGAGAAAAATAAATGAATTCCTACTGTGAGCTTCTTTAAAATTTCCAGATGGACCTGAATTCGGGTGCTGGTCTAGGAGCCAAAAGTAATTAAAAGGAGTAATAATATTGAATGCCTCTTCATTTAATGTTGTAAAAACCTTTGAATTACAAATTTAAGAGTAACTTGAATTCCTCTTTCAAACCTCCAGACACTGTCAAGCGAAATTCCTCAGTTTCCTGATGTACCTACTTCATTTGTAAAGGAGCTTTATCTTTTGTCATTGGTCTAAAAAAATTCATAGCAAAGGGGGTGACTTGGTCGTCAATATTTAATGTCCTGCCGTAACTAATGTTCTTAGTAACAGTTGCTCTTTTGAAGCTGAATTTCCCTGACTTCTCCTTGGAACCCTCTGGCAATATTTGAGTAAGTTAAATTTGCTATTGCCATTTTTCAGAATTCTTGTTGGAAACAAGAAAGACTGTAATCTAAGCAAATGAGCGGGAATCTGTTGAAAGGGTGATCCCAGCGCTGAAGGAAGGTCAGAGAACCAAATTCAGGAGTGAAGCCAGCAAGCTCTCGCGACAGGTACCTGGATTCCCCTGTGCGTGGCTAAAATGCGTGTGTACAGCAGGGGGCGCTATGAGCTGGCTGCGAACTAACACGTGCAGAATCCGCCCGATCACGTGCTGGGCAGCGTCCTGCCACTCCCCTCCCATACGAGAACCAACTCAGCAGCTGGTTCAGCTCAGTCCAGCCCAGAGGAGTCTCTTCTTCCTGCTGCTCACACGCAGCTCATTGCTCAAAGGCCATGTGGGACTGGATGGTGAACTCTTTGAGGTCAGAGAAGGTACCTGAAGCAGGGCACTGCCAGGAGCACAGGAGCACACAAATCAGCCACCACGCAGCATGATTTTTTGGCAAATTTTGATTTCATGGGAGGGCTTCTCTGAAGGCTGGTGGAAGATCGTGGGTTGGAGAGATGGAATGATGGCATGGAAGGAGCACAGAGACAGGACCCCCAGCCTTTAATAGACTGGGTTAAAACTGTTTGACTAGACTTGTCCTGAAGCCCAGGGAGCAGCATCAGGCCCTGTCCCTGACTGACTCCAACCTGAACCACACAGGCTTGACTGCATCTTTCCTCGGTACCTGCAAGACTAGAGTTTCCATTTTTTGGAGAACTGAAGAACCCAGAGTCAGTAGTGTTCGCTTCTAAGTGCCAACCAAAAGCCCAGGTCTGAGCACAGAGAATGACCATGCTACCAGCCTGGTGTACATCAATTAATTGCAAGTGGATTCCAGAATCAAGCGTTATTCTGCAACAGCTCATTGCTCAAAGGCCATGTGGGATTGGATGGTGAACTCTTTGAGGTCAGAGAAGGTACCTGAAGCAGGGCACTGCCAGGAGCAGTGTCTGACTTTGTAAGGTCACTGTTGGGACACAGGCCATGCAGGGACCAGGCTGAGGTTGGTAGAAGCCTGTGCTGTTCAGTGTTTGCCTGAAAGAGAGAGGAGTCAGCCAACGGCATCCAGATAGTGAAATGCAGATGCACAGAGCCATGGGACAGGCCAAGCTGAGAAGTTTCATCCAGTCGGTTCCACAGCCCTTCTGGTTAAGGAGTGCTTGGGGCTGGCCTCACCACCGTGGAAACCTTGGGCTTAAGGTCTCAGAATTAACTGTAAGAGCTGAATAAAAGACATCACAAAAGTAACACCCAACACCTCTGTAAAGAAATGAATCTTACTGGTACCCTTTGGTCAGTGGTCCTAAAAGTTCATACCTGGTCGCCTCGAGTCAATGAAGACAGCATTCTGTACCACAGCCATGCCCTAGAAACTGTAGATTGTCCTAAAGTCTGCTCCATTTTCCCACAGGAATCAAGCTACATTTTGGCATCAAGCAGTTCAGAGAAGTAATATAAAAAGCACCTTGTATTGAATGCTTCCTACTGGCCAAACACTGCAGTCCCAATGGCTCATATTTGTAAAGTAGGAATCATTAGTCCAGGTTTACAGATAAGAAAACTAAGTTTCAGAGTTAAGTACCAGTCCTTGGACCTCAGATCCAACATTCCTAATGCTTTGTTATACCCCAATATCTTAACCATCTGACATAAAAGCAATGGTTCAATTCTATGCTTCAGCGATAATTTCAAGTAATAGAATGATGTTGAGTTTCAAGGGATTGGTCTGAAGCGCTGGGAGACTTTAGAGATGATTTATCTCACTCACTTCCCAGACAAAAGAGAAACAATGACCTCAAAGCAAGGTAGTAACATAGCTGAGTATAGAGAGCTGGAGTCTGAAGATTAAATCATGCACCCTTTAACACAGCCCCTCTCACTCTACAAGTCCATGAAGTTAGTGAGAGAAGTCAGGATTCGAGCTTAGGACTTCAGGGCGCTAAGCGTGGAGAGAGCTCTTTCCATCACATTCCCACATGCAAAGACAGCCCAGTGACGTCACAGCATTGCTGTTGGCACCTCTGAAACATATTGTGTTGTGCTCCCATTACACAGTCAATGCACAATGCTGGCCTTTTTCATTCGGGAAATGTAGAAGGAGCTCGGAGGGGTAGATGCCTTACCCATAATAGTCAACTCAATTTCGATTTGTTGATTGACATATTGTCCACTTGGCTCAATTACATGATACTTTACACTCCAGGGTCTTTGAAAAGCCAACTTCTCAATAAGTTAATGTTTCCCTCTCCCTCCAAGGTATATATTTCCCCTGACCTAAATATACCCCTCTGGGGCTCTTATAATATCCCTTCTCTGGAATTTTTCATTAGCACAATACAACCACTTTGTTTGGGGGGGGGGATTCCTTGCTGGAAAGAGGTAGTGTACTTTCTCTTTTAAGAGGGAAACTGAACCCTTTGCTTCTACAAACGCTCACCATTTTAAAAACAGACCCTCCAGCAGAAAGAATGAAAGGTAAGCATGGCAGACATTTCCCAACCGTATGTGAAATTTCCCCATGCACAACATCACTCACTACGGTGTTTTAACAGCCTATGAGTATGTCTTACCATAACAATATATGGAAGGTGCTTGTCACCAGCACAGTAATTGCCTGCTCTCTTACAAGACTTTTATAGACCCACGTTGCCTCTTAAAAACAAACAACAACAACAACAAAAACCCTAAAACATTGCTTTTCAGTCTGCTACTTGTCTTCGGTCACAAGTTCCTGAGTGTCTTTTACCTGGTAACTATTTGACCTGATGCTTTGCTGCACTAGGTCAGGAGAACTGAGGAACTAGGGGTGGAGAATGGAATTTTCCAATGAAAAACACAGCCATTTTGCAACTTCAAAAATACCATTGGCCAGGAGCTGCCCTTGGGAGTCGTTTGTCTGGCATAGAATTGCTTATTTTCCCAGCATGACCTTAGGATATAATTCGATAATGAGATCATTTGGCAACCTTGAGCTTTAATACAGTGAAATTAAATAATTGAACTGGCTGTGGTTTTTAACCTACCCTTTCTCTTCCAAGAGGGCGTTTGGCCAAGATTACGAATAAACACTTCAGCCCTCCAGACTTCCATTTTGTGATTATAATTTGAATAATGTGAAGAGACAATGGTCCTCAGTAGCATAGAACGTCTTTGTGAATGCACGGGCCCCCCACTGCATCTGAAGCCCTCTCTCTAGGCACAGAGCTGACCCTCTTTTCCTGTGATCCCTGAGGCCAGCTTTGCCCACAGCTTCTTTCAACCTGCGGTGTACCTTGTATTTCCACCTCTTTACACTGCTTTCTTCTAGTCATAGCTTTGTTTGTTTGATTGGTTGGTTGGTTGGTTAGTTGGTTTTTGACTGTACTCAAGACACAGAAGAAAGGCCATGCTTGACACTGGGGGTTGCTGAAACTTCAGTCAAGAGCTGTGCACCTGCCTGCAGCTAGTGGGCATGTGTGGTCCTGGCAAAGTTTCCTTGGGGCAGGCCTGGATGTGACCAATTGCCCCTCTACATACACACACAGATAAGGACAGGATTCTTTCTTTACTTGTCACTGTGCTGGACTTTGGAATCAAAGCCAATGGGGTGGAATTGTGTGTATGTGCGCACATGTGTGTAGATGGGACTCTACAAAGACTTTGATGCCAATATCCAACCATTGTCAAAGACGGTGGGAGCAGGTGGCGTTATCAAACGCGTTATCTTGTGAAAATATTGACCTGAAAGTACATTGAAACAGCAACTTCCAATTAAATATTTCTTTTTTAAAGATTTTATTTATTCAGCATTAAGGTACAGATCAGAGGTGTGGGGTGGGTGAGAGGATTCACCAGAGACAGAGTGGGGAGTGGAACAGGCAGATGAACTGAAATCCACTGCTGAGGGGAGCAGCAGGAATTCAGGAGAGGTCTGCTGTGCCATGTGGGTCACCTCTGCTGGGGCCGGGTATCGAACTCCTGCTGCAGTGGCGGTGGAAAGCTTCATTGTGTTGCATTTTAACCTGTTGCACCACCAGGGAGGGGACCCCCCATTAAATATTTCTAAAGAAAGCAGTTGGCCTGGACCCTTTTCCCACTGCCTGATCTTCTTCCAGATTAATCATCATCATTGACTCTAAAAAATAATTTTTTCCTCCAAAAAAAGCAATATTGTTTTAAGTTTGGTGATTTTGGTTTTTCATCTCGTGTTGAAATATATCATTTTTTAAATCTGTTTTTAAAAATTACCCGGGGAAACTGATCAATCACAAGGAAGAAAGTTGTCCAATTTTCATCAAGTTGACTTTTCACTTTGGGGGTCCCCAATCCTGCCTTTAACCTACTCAACCTTGAGAGTCACCCTTACTCATTATGCAGAGACGTACTGTAGTGGCATTTTTTTTTAAGATTTATTTATTTATTCATACAGAACTGGGGTACAGGCCAGAGATGCGGAGGGTGAGGAGATTCACCAGAGACAGAGTGGGGAGCATAAGAGGCGGATCAACGAAGTCCACTGCTGAGGGGAGCAGCGGGCGGGTCAGGAGAGGTCTGCCGCGCCATGTGGATCTCCTCCGGGGCAGGCGGGATTGAACTCATGCGCTTCTTAGTGCTGTGCTTTAACCCACTGCGCCACCAGGGAGGGCCCCTGTAGTGGCATTTTACTGTAGATCCTTCCCTAGTCATTACATCACAGGGCTTCTCTATGTGTTCTACACAAATCCACACCAATTTACTTTTTTCAGACAATTACCTTCTTGAAAATGTTTGCAGAGAAGTCTACGCACTTTGAAAAGATGGAAGCAAAGCTTAAGATTTCAGAAAAAAATTGCGCAAAATTGATACTATTCAGCTTTCAAAAGTGTGGGGAGGACATTAAACTATTTCAGGAGGAAAAACACTACTAAACAGACATCACGTTCCAACCCTCCGTGGAACAACACTTAATTGCTACTCTTATCTGGTGTATTCATTTTATTTCTGCTTAATCTTGTTGTTGAGTTGACTTAATTTAGTAATCAAGCGGGACAATGAGCGCCTAATTTAGACTAGAATTCCTGGGAAAATGTTCATAGGAAACAAAATGCAAAATTCCTTTACTAATCATTAGCTTGATGATGGCATTGTGGCTACTTAGAGATTATGCTCTTTGGTGCTGGGAGCTGTTCTGGGATGAATCGAAATTCTCCTAAATCCTTCAACTGAAACTAATCCATGAGAAATAAATAGAGGTTGATTTTTTAATTAAAAATTAGTCCACACCAGGACTCTCGTTCCAATTAGCCATGTTGACTTGTAGAAGCAGCCTTGGAAATTTGCAAAAGACAGCTGGGATGAGTCACTCCGAAGAGGGAGTGTTCAACAGACAATACGTGTTTCTATTTTCAAACCAATTTTGCTTCTAGAAGATACACTGACCAGCTTATTGTGAGGGTAAAAAGAAGCAGTTCCCCTTTCTTTTATTTTTAATATTTATTTATTTATACATACAGAACTAGGGTATAGGCCAGAACTGGGGTGCAGGAGTCATGAGAGAATTCTCCAGAGACAGAGCAGGGAACAGAACAGGCAGATCAATAAAGTACACTGCTGAGGGGAGCAGCATGTGGGTGAGCTCCCTGACCGGGGCTCAAACTCATGCTGCAGGAGCTTCACAGTGCTGCTATAGCGGCACAGTGCTGTGTTTAACCTGTTGCGCCACCAGGGACGGCCCAGCAGTTTACCTCTCTAAACCAAAGTCTTTCGCTCCATGTAATTTTCAAAGGCAATAATTTGTCACGAAGTCTTTCTTTACAAGCCTGTGGCTTCACTTGCTACATTTATCATTGTCTATTTTTGTTTTCTTCGTGAATCTAAATACTTAGTTCCATAAAGCAATTGCATTATGTGTACATATAGTCACATGTACTATTTTTTTACTGAATTTTCATTTATTTATTTTTTAA
>NW_004567117.1:40875427-40881462 GCF_000260355.1 Condylura cristata | reverse complement strand
ATATAAAACATCATTCTTCATTTTGTACATGTTTTCATCTCGGCTGTAATCCCTGTGGACTGCCCACCACCACTTCACCCACACGCCATAACCACAGTCTCGTGCTTTTCCAGCCCCAGTTTTAATCCTGTTCCCCTCTTCTCTCCCACAGACTGTCTCTGGTTTATGGCTGTTAGGTGGTGTTCATTTTTACTTTATTATCACTTCTCGGCCTTTTGGCTAAGATCAAGTGTAGTCACATATATTATAATCATTTGTGAATACAGCACTTACAATATGAAGTCTTACAAATTTGTCTTGTGTTAAGAGCAGAATATTAATTCCTCCTATCTATAGAGATTTCATCTAAAATATTTCTATGGTGGATACATTCTAAGAAATTCTCAGCAAGTCATGTTCTTATATGGTCCCTTTCCTTGCATGCAGGTAAAACTTGTCGAAGATGAGGGAACTGTGATTAGCTGAGATGACTTTAATCATCTCATTATGTCAGTGGGGCTGTCATAATCAGGTGAGTCCTGTAACGGAGAGTCTGAGCCTTTCCTGAAGTGAGAAACATGAGCCAGCCTTTCCTGAAGTGAGAAACATGAGCCAGCAGGGACGGGTATGTGTGGATTCTTGGCTTTGATAAAGTGGGCTATCATGCATTCTGCAGACACAGGAAATGAATTCTGCCACCAAGCTCAAGGTACATGGAAGAAGACCCTTCCCAGGTTGAGCCTCCTGATGAGAATACAGCCCAGCTTACCCCTGAATTGCGTTAAAGCCCTGAGGAAGCAACCCACCAAGGCCATGCCTAGACATCTGACCCACAGAACCTGCAAGATCACAAAAGTGTGTTGGTTTTAGCTGCTAAGTTTATTGCATTTTTGTTATGTAGCAATAGAAAACTGACACAATAACACCTGCAATTATTATTCATGGAACACTACAGTTTTACCTTTAAGGTAGGAAAACAGGAAGGACAAATGTTGATACTTTCAACATTGTAAGGTAAAGAAACATAACCCCCAAAAGATTATGTTGATAATCTATTAGAAACAATGTTTCCACCAAGTTAACCTACATGGTTATAGTTTTCTGGGTATAAACCATAACCAGCTAGAAATTACAAGAAGAGAGACTATACTTATAATAAACAATAAAATACCCTCTCAAAAAAAAAACTTACAAGAAATGCTCAGGAAGCATATGAAGAAAAAAGTTAAACTCTATTAAGAGCATACAAGAAGACTTGGATAAAACATTACATGGTTTTGGATCTAAGAGGAAACCAGTATTGTAAAGATGCTCATCCACCCTAAATTAATACAATCAATACAATTCCAAAACAAATCAGATTTTTAGGAGGAACTTGACAAAATGATACTAAATTTGACAATTATGAAAATATTAGCTATCCTGAACTTATGGATATGTAGATGTCAACTATCTACATTTTATAGTGCAGAAGCAGTAATTTATGGGGTTATGTAACAGTCTAACTCAGAGCCAGCATCTGAACCTCACATTCTTACATTAATACTTAGACCAATAACTAGTTTTTCCATTGTGCTTGCAGTGAGTTAGTCAGTGCCACAATGTATTGAAATGTATTATAAAGCCACAATTTTAAAAAAGCAGTTTTTCTAGCATAAAAAGGAATAATTAAAACATCATCAAGATTTCAGACAAATCCTTGTAAGAAAATGACATAAGACAAGGTGAACTTTCAGCAAGTGGAGAAAAGATAAATAAATAACAATGAGATGGCTGATGACCCATTCAAAGTAAATAAAAGTAAACCAACAAAGCTAGACCTTAACCTCAAATGTTACACACACACAAATCCAGAGATGTAAAAATTTTAATGCAACAGTGAAATCTTGAAAGATTAAGTATATTGTTGTTTTAAAATATATAGTAATGGATGATAAATACTTTCTAAGTATAACCAAAATTTAAAGAGTGATACATGTGACCATATTAAAACTTAGGTTTTTACTATGGAAAACTTTGGAGGTTTCTCAAACTGCCAAAAATGGAGCTTCCATATTACCCAGCAAACCCACTCCTAGGTATCTACCCAAAAGACACAAAAACACTGATTTAAAAAGACACCTGCACCCCCATGTTTATTGCTGCTTTATTTACAATTGGAAAAACATGGAAGCAGCCCAAATGCCCAAAAGTGAATGACTGGATTAAAAAGATGTGGTCCATATACACAATGGAATATTACTCAGCAATCAAAAAATACATGCCTTTTGCAGCAACATGGATGGAACTGGAAAACAGTGTGCTTTGTGAAATAAGCCAGAAAGAAAGGGAAAATACTAGGTGGTTTCACTCACAGCATCAGTACAAAGGACCAGGGGAGAAAAGAATAATAATAACAAACAACTATATACCAGAGACATTTTATGGGGGTGGAGTGAGTGAGATCAAAAACGGTGGGGGGAGGGAAGTGCACTGGACTATGGTGATGGCACATGGGTGATTTGGTGATGGGAAGCCCATGGGGATTACAACTAAGATGGAAAAAGGCACAAAATGATGTAAAAAATAAACTCTTATATTAGTTAAAAAAAAGAAAAGAAAAACTTAGGGTTTTGGCCCAGAAAAGGTAATAAGAGTACAAAATGGGAAAACCATTGCAACACATATAACACAAGATTTTTTTATTATACAAAAGACTTTGATAAATCAAAAGAAAGATGAAAAGATTAAAGAATAGAAATTGAATAAAGAATTTGAACAGAGCCCAACACAATATGGGGGAACTTCTGCATATTCCTCTTATTGTGGAGAATTTTAAACATACAGAAAAGTGGGGAGACGGGTTCAGTGGACATTCATCCTACACCAATTCTCAGCTACAATAGTCAATACATCAATTCATAGCTACTTATTTCACCATAACACTCACAACTCCTCATCCACCCCAATCATCTACCTTCACTACATTACTATGAGGAAAGCCATATACTTTATCTGTAAATATATTGGACAGTATATGTAACAATGTAAAGTGTCACTGTCCCATCGAATTGGTAAATGCCAATAGAATTAAGTGAGTTGCAAGCCTGGACACGGAGAAAAATAAAATATGCCTAGATTGCTCATACCTGATATTGTCTGAGCAGGAAATGGGGAGTTTTGAGAAGAGATCAAATAGTTTCCTCCTTTCTTCAACCAGAAAAACACTACTCTTCATCCTTTCTGAAATACTGAATGTTAACAGGAGAGCAAGGGAATCTTGGGGGAAGGAGGAGATGTCCAGGTAAAATATTGGATTGAAAAAGAGTCAATTCTTGTTTCACCCATAGTACATGAAGTCACAGTGTGGAGATGTTAGTGTTACTGAAACAGTTTAAGAGAGTGCTCAAACAGTGCCAAGGGACAGTGCACCCGTGCGCTCTCGGGAGCCAGGACCAAAGCCGCCATGTTGAGGTGAGCATGGGGGAGAACGCCTACAGGTGTGTTGGGCTGAGGCGCCAGTCCTGTCCACCCCAACAAATCCCCTGGTCCCGCGGCACCCAGAGACCCGGGGAACTGGGTTACCTTACCAGCATTCTTCCTGAGGGTGAGCACCTCATCCAAATCATATTTGCCCCGGGCGATCAACTGTGATGAATGGCTGCTTTGAAGACACACCCTTCTTCATCACAGGGCGGAGTAAGTCGCTGGGTTGGTTACCAAATCCACTTATCAATCCAGAAGTTTTGTCAGACCAAAGTGAAGAACATGAATAGAACTGGTGAGAAAGGGCTGGGTCTCCTGGGTTACTGGACACGTTCGCCAGTTGAAATGTTCTTTCCCATGATCCTCCCTGCCAAAGCTTTGCTTTTCTTCTCACTCTGTTCCTGAGTCAGGAGAGAAAAGCAGATTCTACGAGCAGAGCCTGACTTCTGGCTGGAGTGCAACCAGGGCACCTGGGAGGGCCTGGCATTGTGCATTTTCCTTTAAGATGGTCTGGGTGAGATGGGTCTATCTGAGATGGGCTGGACTGGAGACCCCGTTGAAGGCTGAACCCAGGAAGGCTGCCAGCCAGCCAGCCAGACGCTGTAATCTGGAGTCCTTGATTATGAGCTAGGAGACGTCATTTTGATCAACAAACATCAATTATTTAGGTACATATTCTGTGTGGGGTGGGAGGGTAAAGTGAAAGGGATTATAGAAATAAATATGATGGAGTCTTACTCCTGGTAGTTTTATAATCTACAAAGAAGGAACAAACACTATGGCGCGATGCTAATAATTATTGAGTATCCACTAGGCTCCAGGCACTCAGACCATTATCTAGAATAATTCAAGGTCCAAAGAGCCATGAGAGTTCAAAGGAAGTGACTTTGGAGCTAGCAAAGTCATAGCACTTGGAGAACAGGTATGATTTTGACAGACTGAATGGGTGACAATTGAGGAAGAGAGTATGTATTAATGAGAGCCCTAATAAGGGCTGTGCCAGAGGAATAGCCATCCTGTTTTCTTAAAGGTAGCAGCTTCGTAGCAGCCTCCAATGTGACCTTCCTATCTCCTCTCTCCCTGGTCTATTCCACAAATCCAGCTTCCTAGAACCAATATCAGACTAAATCTGGAATCTACTATCTACTCTTCTTCTACATGGAAGAAAGGGAGGAAGGGATGGAGAGCAGGTGGCGGGGACAGGTCATCCAATTACCTTGTTACTCCTTACAGACAGAACCCAACACCTTATCCACAAAGTCCTGAGACCCAGGCAGCGCCAACTCGGGCATTTTAGCTTCCGCTCCTATTACTTCTTTCCCTACGGCTCTGCTTCCTACATTCCAGGCATCCCTCAGACATGTTCGTTCATGCTGTTCCTTCTGCCTGAAATGGATTAGTCTGTCAAATCGTCCAAGACTCTAAGCTTGAGTCTAACTGACACTGTCCCCAAGAAACTCCTAGCCACTCTTTCCAAATCAAGCGCTCTGTCTGTTCTTCCTGGTGCAGATGTCTCTGTTCCAGCATTTGTCACTGTCTGCCTTCTGTTCCCAGACCTGGAGTGAGATGATTTGGGCTCAAACTCCAGCTCTGCCACTAAAGAGCTCTGTTTATTGGGGTAACCTATCTCTCTCTCTGCCCACCCCACCTTGCTTAACTTCCTCATTTGTAAAATGGAATAATTTAGATCTACTCACAGAATTAAGAAATAAGACAATAATGAAAGCACTTCATAAATGATTGTACATGTAGTGTTGTTGCAACATTTTTAAATGTCTAAAAGGCTGAAAGTCTATATGCCATTAGACTGTCAGCTTCCAAAGTACAAGAATTTTTAAATATTTTCAAGGATTATAAGCAAGTATAGAGAATTCTCATATACTCTCCATCTAACTTACCCTACCATTAAAAATCTTAAATAGCCACAGTATATTTATCACAACTAAGAAGTTAGCAGTAGTGTAGTAGGGTTAATTTACTTGCAGACTTTGTGTTTTTATAGGTTTTCCACCAATGTCCCTTTTGCATCTGTTGTCACGTTATAACCAGGAGGCTCATTCTCTGTCAGGCAACCAAATTGAAACCAGGCAAAACCATGAGCCCCCTCCAAGAACTCCAAACTGCTAAGGGAAAAATTCCCTTTGGCCACTCCAAATATCTGGTCAGGTACTTTCATGAAGGCAAAGAAAGCAGACTCGGTGTGCTCAAAGGTCTTAAATTGTTGTGAAGGTCAAAGAGCAGAGAGAGTAAACAATTTCAAATAATAGACTTCTAATCAAACTCTAAAATCACGCATCCCCTTTTGGGTAATTGCCCAGCAAAGGCTGGGCAAGGTGATTGGGTCTTGAAAGGAGTTAAAGTCACCTCCAAAAAAGGGGTTAGGCACGTCCCAGAGAACTGGAGCAGGAGAGACCCAGTATTCACAAAGTGAAATAACCCACCATGAAGCTGACTTGACAGCTGTTGTCACCCTGTCTGCCTGCCAAAGCACTGAAACCCCAGGGGAAGCCTCTCAAGAGTCACGCTCTCCTCCCTCGGTCCACCTGTGTCTACCCATCTATGATCTACCAGCCCGCTGTCGTTATTCCTCA